>NC_141686.1:299746171-299913671 GCF_964263255.1 Lissotriton vulgaris
AAAGGTCAGTCGCAGGAAAGTGGAGAAGTGTAGAGCGGGGAAGGGTAGGGGGAGGAGGGAGTTAAGGTCAGGAGAGTTTGCAAATAAACCTGCAGCAATTTTCTCCACTAAAAATGTGTTGCGTCTGATTATGTCTCTGAAGTATGGCTGTGGGAGGGATGGGCAGCGCTGCCGATATTGGCACTAATTCTCTTACCGGCTGGGCTCCTCCTCATAGCCCGGCCTGATCAGCAGCTGCGGGGCCAGGAAAGTTAGATCAAGATAATCAAACCTTTTCTCTCCAGCATGGAAATGAAAAGGAAATATCCACACAGCAGTAAGGTGAAGGTTCTCTGCCAGCCCCTATGTTACCTGCACGAGTGGGCGGGTGCACAGCCCACCTTTCGAACAGGAGGTGGGTGATTGGGGGAAGTGCCTGTGAGAGCGCCCAGGCCCAATCACGTAACTCTCAGAACAGGAAGGAAAACAGCGTGCCGAGGAGCGTGTTCAATGAAAGTGGCCTTCATGCCAGCACTTCCAGGGCCAAGGCTCATGCTTGGGTGGGCTAGGCTCATGCTTGGGTGGGCTAGGCTCATGCTTGGGTGGGCTAGGCTCATGCTTGGGTGGGTTCGGCTCATGTTTGGGTGGGCTAGGCTCATGCTTGGGTGGGCTAGGCCCATGCTTGGGTGGGCCTGGCCCACTCGACCCACCCTCCAAACCGGGCTGCTGTTAGCCACAAGCAGTGGTTAATTTGTAAAAAAAAACATAAGTGCCAGGGCTCCCGTAGGAGGCAGCTTGCACCAGCCCTTTTTCTCCTGTTAGCACTGCCTACATCAGAGCCAACTACTAATCATGAAAGTTGGGAGAGGATGTGGTGTAATGGCCAGAGCTGCAGATTTCTGAGCCGGGAAACCAGGGTTGAGTCTCGGCCTCGGCTCAACACCCTGTGATTCTGGGCAAATCACCTAATCTTTTGGTGAATGAATGTGTCCAACCTGTGCTAGTGACAGGCGCTGGTGCTGATGATGGTGAGCACAAAAGTGTCGCATCGGGGCCCACCATGACACCTCTGCATCTCCATTGCTGTGTCGGTCTTTGGAGCTTGTCTCTTTGCCGCACGTGGCCACTAAACTAAACAACTCGAATTAGTTTAGGAGAAACCCCCAGTGACCGTGGGAGGAGTCCAGGCTTTGGCCTGCTGGTTCCACACAGACTTCTACAGCAGGCGCGTTAACCCACGAGGCTACCTGTCTCGGTTATTACGCACTTAGAGATACCCACTTTGTATGGCCGGCCAGGATATTACTGCTAATTGAACGAACATTTGGAAGTTGTGCTGTCTGCTTTTAAATTAAATGTACAATATTTAGATTGTATCCCACACACAACACAACGAAGCTGGCTCGTGCCAGGGCACTGCGACCCCACTAGTGAGAGTGTAAAGCGGGCAGCGCGGGGTCACCACGCAGGCACTATCCCCCACCCCCCTGCAGCCCTTCCGGAGTCACGCGCCTTGAATGTATAGTGCCGATGCGGCGGTCTATACAATGTCCATAGGGTGCCCCACGTGCGCGGACTCCCCACGGCCAATCAGCAGGCCAGGCCGGCTGATGAGCGCACGCTTTCCATTCTGCGGCCTAGCGCTGAGGCGGCACTTCTATTCACCAGGCGCTAATCCCGGCCGCGGGAGGGATGCCAGCGGATATAAGGCGCGCCCCGACGGGTCCGGGGCATCTCGCTTCCTGGCTCCCGGTCTGCCTCCAGCGCTCCGAGCGGTGAGTGGGGTCCACTGAGGGGGTGAGTGGGGTCATCCCTGAGGGGTGAGTGGGGTCCCCTGAGCGGTGAGTGGGGTCACCCTGAGGGGCGATGGAAATCCGGGGTCAGGGTGGCTTTTCACCTAAATTCATTTAGTATTCCTTTCTTTATTTACTTACTCTAGTCTGCCTCCATAAAGTGCATTGTTTACTCGGCTGCGGACTATAGTGCCACGGGCCCCTTTAAGAGCACTTCAGAGCACTAGGGCCCGTTCTCTAGACTCAGGATTTTCACACCAGCTCGCTCCGACTCAAACCTGCATGCAAGGCCTTGTTGCCAGCATTTTATGGGGTGCTTAGGAGACTTCAAGCCACTGGTAGTGTAAGCAACCCCAAACGAGAACCAGTCACGCTTTCTGGTTGCCCTTGTTGCCAGTTTCAGCAAAGAGGCCCGGGATGGGAAGGGTAAGGTGCCGTAGCCACTCTATTGAAGCCCCCTTCCGTGAGTGCGTGATAGGGGTGCACCCGAGATGTCCTCTGTGCTCAGTGGGTTGGGAGTGAATGTTCTGAATTCTCGGTGCCAGGGCCATCCCTGCCCTTCATGCTTTTGAGGTAGATAAGTGCCCGAGAGGCGTGTGAAGGTTAAATAATCTGTGCTGTCCGCTTGTAAACACTCGTGACTGGTCTTAAAAGATGCGCTTTTCTCGTCGACAGAAAGAAGACGGAATGTCCGACGGCAAAATGTCCTCTCAGACTGACGGCAAGATGGAGAAACCCAACAAGGGGAACAGCGCCATCGGGGTCCTGTACAAGGTGAGTGAGAGCCCGGTCTGTGCCCTCTGCCCCCCTGAGAGCTTCACAGAGCACCCCCCCCCCCCCACCGACACCTGCTCCCATGAGAGCTGCTGCACAGAGCACCCCCTACCCCGACACCTGCTCGCCAGAGCCATGCCCCCTGAGAGCTGCACAGAGCACCCCGACACCTGCTCCCCCGAGAGCTGCACAGAGCACCCCCCCCCGACACCTGCTCCCCCGAGAGTTGCACAGAGCACCCCCCCCGACACCTGCTCCCCTGAGCCATGCCCCCTGACAGATGCACAGAGCACCCCCCACACCTGCTCCCCTGAGCCATGCTCGCCTGAGAGCTGCACAGAGCACCCCCCTCCCCCGACACCTGCTTGCCAGAGCCATGCCCCCCCCTCCCCCGACACCTGCTCCCCTTAGCCATGCCCTCCTGAGAGCTGCACAGAGAACCCCCCCACACCTTCCCCCCTGAGAGCTGCACAAAGCACACCCCACACCTGCTCCCCTGAGAGCTGCACAGAGCACCCCCGACACCTGCACCCCTGAGTCATGCTCCCCCGAGAGCTGCACAGAGCACCCCCCCACACCTGCTCCCCTGAGAGCTGCACAGAGCACCCCCCTCCCCGACACCTGCTCCCCTGAGCCATGCTCGCCTGAGAGCTGCAGCACAGAGGCCCAGCCCCCCCCCCTGAGAGCTGCTGCACAGAGGCCCCGCCCCCCTGAGAGCTGCTGCACAGAGGCCCAGCCCCCTCTGAGAGCTGCAGCACAGAGGCCCAGCCCCCCCTGAGAGCTGCTGCACAGAGGCCCCACCCCCCTGAGAGCTGCTGCACAGAGGCCCAGCCCCCCCTGAGAGCTGCTGCACAGAGGCCCAGTCCCCTCTGAGAGCTGCTGCACAGAGGCCCAGCCCCCCTGAGAGCTGCTGCACAGAGGCCCCACCCCCCTGAGAGCTGCTGCACAGAGGCCCAGCCCCCCCTGAGAGCTGCTGCACAGAGGCCCAGCCCCCCCTGAGAGCTGCTGCACAGAGGCCCCACCCCCCCTGAGAGCTGCTGCACAGAGGCCCAGCCCCCCCTGAGAGCTGCTGCACAGAGGCCCAGTCCCCTCTGAGAGCTGCTGCACAGAGGCCCAGCCCCCCCTGAGAGCTGCTGCACAGAGCACCCCACCGTCCCCGACACCTGCTCCCCTGAGAGCTGCTGCACAGAGGCCCCCCCCCCCGAGAGCTGCTGCACAGAGGCTCAGCCCCCCCTGAGAGCTGCTGCACAGAGGCCCAGCCCCCCCCCGAGAGCTGCTGCACAGAGCCCCTGACCCCCTGAGAGCTGCTGCACAGAGCCCCTGCTCCTCTGAGAGCTGCAGCACAAAGAGCCCCTGACCCCCTGAGAGCTGCTGCACAGAGCCCCTGCACCCCTGAGCTCCTGCTCCCCGGAGAGCTGTAGCACAGAGCCCCTGCTCCCCCGAGAGCTGCTGCACAGAGCCCCTGCTCCCCTGAGAGCTGCAGCACATAGCTCCTGCCCCCGAGAGCTGCCGCTCAGAGCCCCTGCTCCCCTGAGCTCCTGCTCCCCTGAGAGCTGCTGCACAGAGCCCCTGCTCCCCTGAGAGCTGCAGCACAGAGAGCCCCTGCTCCCCTGAGAGCTGCAGCACAGAGCTCCTGCTCCCCTGAGAGCTGCAGCACAGAGCCCCTGCTCCCCTGAGAGCTGCTGCACAGAGCCCCTGCTCCCCTGAGAGCTGCAGCACAGAGAGCCCCTGCTCCCCTGAGAGCTGCAGCACAGAGCTCCTGCTCCCCTGAGAGCTGCAGCACAGAGCCCCTGCTCCCCTGAGAGCTGCTGCACAGAGCTCCTGCTCCCCTGAGAGCTGCTGCACAGAGAGCCCCTGCTCCCCTGAGAGCTGCAGCACAGAGCTCCTGCTCCCCTGAGAGCTGCCGCACAGAGCTCCTGCTCCCCTGAGAGCTACTCCCCAGAGCCCCTGCTCCCCTGAGAGCTGCTGCACAGAGCCCCTTCTCCCGTGAGAGCTGCAGCACAGAGCCCCTGCTGTCCTGAGAGCTGCTGCACAGAGCCCTGGCTCCCCTGAGAGCTGCTGCACAGAGCTCCTGCTCCCCTGAGAGCTGCAGCACAGAGCCCCTGCTCCCCTGAGAGCTGCTGCACAGAGCCCCTGCTCCCCTGAGAGCTGCAGCACAGAGAGCCCCTGCTCCCCTGAGAGCTGCAGCACAGAGCTCCTGCTCCCCTGAGAGCTGCAGCACAGAGCCCCTGCTCCCCTGAGAGCTGCTGCACAGAGCTCCTGCTCCCCTGAGAGCTGCTGCACAGAGCCCCTGCTCCCCAGAGAGCTGCAGCACAGAGAGCCCCTGCTCCCCTGAGAGCTGCAGCACAGAGCTCCTGCTCCCCTGAGAGCTGCAGCACAGAGCCCCTGCTCCCTTGAGCTCCTGCTCCCCTGAGAGCTGCAGCACAGAGCCCCTGCTCCCCTGGGAGCTGCCGCACAGAGCCCCTGCTCCCCTGAGCCCCTGCTCCCCTGAGAGCTGCAGCACAGAGCTCCTGCCCCCGAGAGCTGCCGCTCAGAGCCCCTGCTCCCTGAGAGCTGCAGCACAGAGCCCCTGCTCCCCCGAGAGCTGCTGCACAGAGCCCCTGCTCCCCCGAGAGCTGCTGCACAGAGCCCCTGCTCCCCTGAGAGCTGCAGCACATAGCTCCTGCCCCCGAGAGCTGCTGCACAGAGCCCCTGCTCCCCTGAGAGCTGCAGCACAGAGAGCCCCTGCTCCCCTGAGAGCTGCAGCACAGAGCTCCTGCTCCCCTGAGAGCTGCAGCACAGAGCTCCTGCTCCCCTGAGAGCTGCAGCACAGAGCCCCTGCTCCCCTGAGAGCTGCTGCACAGAGCCCCAGCTCCCCTGAGAGCTGCAGCACAGAGAGCCCCTGCTCCCCTGAGAGCTGCAGCACAGAGCTCCTGCTCCCCTGAGAGCTGCAGCACAGAGCCCCTGCTCCCCTGAGAGCTGCTGTACAGAGCTCCTGCTCCCCTGAGAGCTGCTGCACAGACCCCCTGCCCCCTGAGAGCTGCAGCACAGAGCCCCTGCTCCCCTGAGAGCTGCTGCACAGAGCCCCTTCTCCCCTGAGAGCTGCAGCACAGAGAGCCCCTGCTCCCCTGAGAGCTGCAGCACAGAGCTCCTGCTCCCCTGAGAGCTGCAGCACAGAGCCCCTGCTCCCCTGAGAGCTGCTGTACAGAGCTCCTGCTCCCCTGAGAGCTGCTGCACAGAGCCCCTGCTCCCCTGAGAGCTGCTGTACAGAGCTCCTGCTCCCCTGAGAGCTGCTGCACAGAACCCCTGCTCCCCTGAGAGCTGCAGCACAGAGAGCCCCTTCTCCCCTGAGAGCTGCAGCACAGAGAGCCCCTGCTCCCCTGAGAGCTGCCGCACAGAGACCCTGCTCCCCTGAGCCCCTGCTCCCCTGAGAGCTGCAGCACAGAGCTCCTGCCCCCGAGAGTTGCCGCTCAGAGCCCCTGCTCCCTGAGAGCTGCAGCACAGAGCCCCTGCTCCCCCGAGAGCTGCTGTACAGAGCTCCTGCTCCCCTGAGAGCTGCTGCACAGAGCCCCTTCTCCCCTGAGAGCTGCAGCACAGAGAGCCCCTGCTCCCCTGAGAGCTGCAGCACAGAGCCCCTGCTCCCCCGAGAGCTGCTGCACAGAGCCCCTGCTCCTCTGAGAGCTGCAGCACAGAACCCCTGCTCCCCTGAGAGCTGCTGCACAGAGCCCCAGCTCCCCGAGAGCTGCTGCACAGAGCCCCTGCACCCCTGCTCCCCTGAGAGCTGCAGCACAGAGCCCCTGCTCCCCTGAGCTCCTGCTCCCCTGAGAGCTGCTGCACAGAGCCCCTGCTCCCCTGAGAGCTGCAACACAGAGCTCCTCCTCCCCTGAGAGCTGCTGCACAGAGCCCCTTCGCCCCATGGGGGGCACTCCTGATCTGCACACGCTGATGGTCAAGGGAGCTGAGGGATACAGTACCCTCCAAGGTGACACAATTCTGTCACTGTTCCAACCTCTCATCTGCCTCATCCCGGAGCTTGCAGTACCCTAGTGGCAGCGACGCTAGACAGTGGGCCCTAGACTTGTTCACATCCATTCATCCATCCATCCATGCATTTAATTCTTTTTCATTCATGTTCATGTATCCACTTACCTGTAACCTGTCTGCTCCTCTTCCCCACAGATGACCGTTTACGAGCAGGAGAACTTCCAGGGCCGGTGCTTCGAGCTGTCCGGAGAGTGTCCGTGCGTTTTCGACAAGGGCTTCGAGCGCGTGCGCTCCGTGCGCGTGGAGAGCGGCCCGTGAGTACACATGCACGAACAAGAGCTGCAGAGAGTGGCTGAGCGAGTGCATGAGGGAGTGACTCCATGGCCAAGGGAATATTTGAGGGATTCAGGCCCACATGTGCAAAGGATTTTTGTGGTCTCAAATGGACCGATTCACAGAATCAACCTTTTGCGAATGCAAAAAGACTGTTTCACATGTACAAATCCCTATTACGATTTGGTAACCTATCACCGAATCACAAATTGGCTTTGTGATTCAGTATTAGGAAGGGACATTTTTAGGGCTCCCCTTCCTAATACTGAATCGCAGTGGTATGTGTGAATGTTTCGCGACCGAAATGTAGTTGCAAATAGTTCGCATTTTTTGGTTGCCCCACCCTAAACACAGCAGATGGCTGTCACTGTCACCAGGGGGCCATATTACATAAGTCCCCCGGCGATGCAGTCGGGGTTTGCACACGCTTTCTGTGCCCTGGAGCACTTTGGTACTACAGAAGGGGCCGCAGATGCTTGTGCATCCTATTCTGTAATGCAAATAGCGCCCACGCTATCATTAGATGGTGTTTCCGCATTTGCATGGGGCCGTTGCACCATGCAAATGAGGGAATGACTTTGCTTCTGCACCCGTGTTGTAGTACCGACGTGGAGGCAAAGGCGAACATGCCTTAAGAAGGCACCCTGCAAGTACTCTACAAAAAGATGGCGCACTTTCAGTACACCTTCTAAATGCAGCCCTTTAAAAGGAAGAAAGGGGGTGCCCTGGGCCCCTCGGACATCCCCTTGCAGTCAGTCACTCACTGCACCTGCCTGGAAAGGAATCTCTAATCCCTTTTGAAAGTGCAGGCGGGTTGTCGCCTGCAAGAGAAACACAGAGCAGCTTTAAAACAGCTCCTCCGACATTCTCTTGAATGTGCTGACCTGGGGGGTAGGACATTCTTCTTGATAGGGCACACTTTCCATGTTTGCACCCAGCACATGAGCTTTAAGGTGCGCCGTGGCACAAACATGGAAAGTGCGCCCTATCTGTAATACGGGTCCGGGTTGCCAGGGCTTCCAAGGCTCTGCGCTGTGCTAGACAGTAAAGCCTTGCTGCAAACAGTGGATTGTGCTGAGACCGATATGGCAGGAAAGAAGTAATGCACCCCGTGCTGTTGTTTGCGGAACAGCTTTGGCAAAAGTGACGCGATTTTACTCCTGACTTTCTGTGGGTCCCTTCTCAAATCGAGCACTGGTCAGCTTCTTGAACCTTCAAGGTTCAAGTTAATGACCCCTACATCTTCTTTTCATAATGCTATATCTATATGACTGCTTTACAACAGCTGGGGGGGGGGGGGGGGAGGGCAAATTCCGTGTCATCCTCAAATACATTTCAGTGGCAAAGATGGGAAAACAAAAGGCCTTTGTCACTTTCCTGAGTCTTATCAACTGGCAGTTCTAAGCCTCCATCTTCCTGCATGCCAATCTCTAGCCCCATGTGTTCTTCCTGCCCCATCTCTTGCTCCCTGTGCTCTTCTTCCTGCCCCATCTCTTGCTCCCTGTGCTCTTCTTCCTGCCCCATCTCTTGCTCCCTGTGCTCTTCTTCCTGCCCCATCTGTTGTCCCCTTTGCTCTTCCTGCCCCATCTCTTGCCCCTTGTGCTCTTCCTGCCTCTCACAAATGTCTTCTCTCCTCAGGTGGGTGGGGTATGACCAGGCCAACTTCCAAGGAGAGATGTTTGTCATGGAGAAGGGCGAGTATCCCCGCTGGGACTCCTGGTCCAACAGCTACCGGAATGAGTACCTGCAGTCCTTCCACCCCGTGCGCATGGTAAGGGGACCATGTTCGGTTCCTCGAAACTTTCCTTCTCATCTCCCTTCATTTCTCCCATCCCCAACCTTTCCTCTCTTCAAACTAACTTTCATTTCATCCCTTATTCCTAACTTCATTCCTTTTTCCCTTCCTTTGTTTATTCCTACCTTTCACCCTCTTTTCTCGCCTTCCACTGTCTCCCTCTCTCCACCCCTCTCTCCATTCTCTCTTCCTTCATTCCCTCCTTTGTTCATTCCTGCCTTCCTTCTTCCTTCCCTAATACCCTTCCTCTTTTGCTTTTCTTCACTTTCCTTCTTTCTCCCCCTTCATGCAGTCTGCCTTGGACTCATTGTTTCTATCTCTTTCTCCTAATCAGATCTACTCTACTCTTACTTATCTTTCGATATATATCTTCCTCTTTTGCACTTCTTTTTGAGAGTGTCTACCTTGCCTGCCCGCCCAGTGTGCCATCCCCATCACCCGCTATTCCAATCTACTCTTCATCCGACTTTGCTTCTCCCCTCACAGGAGGCAGACAAGCACAAGATCAGCCTGTATGAGAACTGCGACTTCAAGGGACGGAAGATGGAGATTGTGGACGATGACGTGCCCAGCCTCTTCAGCTATGGCTTCACTGACCGAGTGGCCAGCATCAGCGTCCCCTGTGGCAGGTAAATATGGATTCTGTGTCTGACACAGCTGTCAATTCTGGTTCTTACCACAAGAGGGCAGGAAAAGACAAAACTGCATTACTTACTTCCCACCACAAGAGGGCAGGGAAAGACAAGACTGCAGTATTTACTTCCCACCACTAGAGAATAGAGAAAGCAAAGCTGCAGTTCTTACTTCTCACCACTAGAGGCCTTAGCAACAAAAAAACTTCAGTTTCTGTGTCTCGGTACTAGAGGGCAGAGATAGAAGAAGCTGCCGTTCCTCTGCCTCGGTATTAGAGGGCAGTGAAAGACAAAGCTGCAGTATTTACTTCCCACCACTAGAGAATAGAGAAAGCAAAGCTGCAGTTCCTACTTCTCACCACTAGAGGCCTTAGCAACAAAAAAAACTGCAGTTTCTGTGTCTCGGTACTAGAGGGCAGAGATAGAAGAAGCTGCAGTTCCTCTGCCTCGGTATTAGAGGGCAGTGAAAGACAAAGCTGCAGTTCTTTCTTCTTACCACTAGAGGGCAGAAATAGATAAAGCTGCAGACATTTCTTCTAATTATTAGAGAGCAACACACCATAGCAGCAGCTCTTATTGATAAGCACCATGGAGGCAGGGTGCCCTAATTTCTCACCACTGAGAGCAGAGCGTGGCAGATGCGGAGCTCATGTTTCAGCCCTAGATCTGTGCTGAGACCCTGGGTTAGAGAGGAGACCTGTCTGCCTAATGCCTGGATGCTCAAGGAAAGCCATTTAGCTGCAGACCACATTTCTCACCGTTAGAGGGCAGCACATGACAGCCTCTTCGTTCCTGCTAGAGTCTGAGCAAAACATTTGTAGATTTAATTTCTCACCACTACTGGGGACGGGCCAGCCCATTTATCATTTCTGGAGGGGTGTAAACAACGTCAGTTCTCTGTTCTCATCTAGAGGGAACAGCATTGAATGCTTGTAATGGATATTTCTCACCACTAGGGCAAACATATGACACAGGAGGGAGGTCTCAATGACAGTGCCCAGTGACAGAGCAGTGGATATGTTGGGGTGAAGCCTGAAAAGGAATGAACTCGGCTGCTGAAGTCCCCCTGTCCTGAATGAGTAGCCACCCAGAGCTAATACAGTAGTATCGCTGAGCACAAACCTAGGGGCATATTATCAAGAATTCCAATAGACATCCATGTTCTGGTGTGAACCTGGGCTTCTATTGGAATTCTCCATGGCGTATTATCAAGCCCATTATTGCAGTTTCAGCTGTAGTTTTCTGCCGCTAAGCCGGCGATAATTTTAACGCTGTTATTGATAATCCGCCCCCTACTTCGAGAAACACCGAACACAATGCATTATGGGGATTTGCCCAACATCACACAATAACAAAGTCAGCAGCTCTGACCCCGAGGCCACATCTCTTCCTTGGCCTGCAGTAGCAGGAGGCACTGGTTGTGGGAGAGGATGTCAACGTGACCTGAGTGTGTTGCCACCCCAGGTGGGCTGCAGTACCATGACACCGTCAGGGTGGTCTGCAGTAGCACGTGGGCTGCAGTACCATAAGACCCCAGAGTGGGCTGCAGTACCATGACACCACCCGGGTGAGCTGCAGTACCACGACACCTCAGGGTGGGCAGCAGTACCATGGAGCACTGGTTGTGGGGGAGGGTGTGGGAGCTCCAGTCAGATATTAACTAACCCTCTTTCCTTTCCTTTCTCTTTCAGCTGGGTGGGTTACCAGTACCCCGGTTACCGCGGCTACCAGTACCTGTTCCAAAACGGAGAGTACCGCCACTGGAACGAGTGGAAGGCCCGCAACCCCCAGATCCAGTCCGTGCGCCGCATCCGCGACATGCAGTGGCACCAGCATGGCAGCTACACCCTGCCCTCCAAATAAGGACACAGCGCCCCCTTTCCTCCTTGTCTTCTCTGCGCCCTCCATGCCACTCACCACAACCTCACCAGTAGAAATAGTGCACGTTCAAGCAACCTCCATGAAGGGAAGAGGCCCACAATAAACATCGCACCTGCTCCCAATCTCCTGGCGTCTACAACACCTGGGGTGGCCCACGCTAAGGGGTCTCTGTATTGAAAGAGCGGGGAAGTGCAGAGGGTCACACGCGGGTGCAGAGAGTGATTACAAGGAAGTGTTCTCCAGCCGTTACTGAGTGATGTCCCATCTTGAGGCAACTACAGCTCACTGGAAGTGTTATGCTCTTCCTATCGCATAGAACACCATCATGCGGCCAAAATCTGTAAAGCGCAAGTGACTATGCATCTTTAGTACCATGACGCAAACGTACCATCTAGGGGGCGCCATTTATACTCCAAGAAGTGATGAACATAGCTTGTGGCTGGTCATTGTGAGGCAAACACCTATGGGTGTTCCAAGCTTTTAAGCAATGGTGTCATCTTTTGGTCAGTGTCGGTATTGCACGTTAATAAAGCTTTTGGCAATTCTAATGTAATTGCGCCATCTTGTGGATGCCTTGTGTACCGAAGGTGACTGTATTAATCCTATGTCTGGTTTATGTACAACTTTGATGGAAGAGTGCTCCTGCATGGCTAGTCGTCTCACACTCATAGTGCAGACAATCATTCCTTCAGGGACATTAGTTACCACAAGCCTCGCTGTTTACAGGTTAGAGAAACGAGGCAGTATATTCTGTCAGGCACACTCCTGTTCTTCGCGTGGCGCTACATGCATCAGTGTGCTTCCCCCAGTCTCTTGGGCGTCAGTGAGTGTAGGCCAGCTTGAAATCCCACTTCCATCTTGACGCCCTATGACTCGTGCCTTCTGCCTCCACCGAAGCCCTCCTTGAGTTTATAGGAAGCGAACACTTCTGGGGTGAAGAATGTAGAACCTGCGACGGTCAGCCGGGCCCTTCTGTCCACCCACCACCCCGAATCTGGTGGGATTACGACAGACAGACTTCCCTACCCCCTCCTATGTCTACCTTAAGGGTTGCAGAGAACACCTGTTTTAACTTTAAGAAAATGTTTAATAAATGGTTTACATTGGAAGAAATATCAGTGTTTGGATTTTCTTGACAAAAAGGTGCAGTGTGAGGATGGTGGTTTTGAGCAATCTGCGGAGAGGGGGGGGCAGAAAGAGTTCGATGAACAGTTTAAATTGGGGTGGGGTGTTGGGATTGTAGCATCTTCTCCAGGCTGGGTACCCGCCAATGACTACGCCACATACAGCGCTTAGTATAGTATTCCTCGTCTTTATTTAACTGCGTGTAACTGCCAACTCAACATTCTAAAACAAGCTTTCATTGCGTTCCGCCCTGACACCTACGTCACCGCTGTAGGGAGTTCATTCGGAGCCAAAAGGGTTCTGGCATAAAACTTACAGGACACGACAGCGATCATGGGCCTGATTTTAATAAATCATCTTTCAAGACGAGACCTGCACCTTTACTGCAGTTGTGATCACCCGTAGAGCACATTATGGACTGAGTCCAGTGGAGATGTTTATTAGTCTTTATACAAGTTGGGAGAAGCATGACGTGTGATTTGATCAAAACCAGTCCCTCTGTCTGTCGCAGGTTTTTGAGAAATCTCATTTCTGGATGGGCTGGTCCGATTTTGCCCAATGAATTTCAATCTGGCCCAGAAGGCGACACTCAGACTAGTGTTTACAAGCTTCAGCATGAATGTGGCACAGACTCCCAGACCTTAAGGAAGGAGAGTGAGAGGGCCTAATGATTGTGATAAGGCCTGCTCATTGGTATAGTGCCTCCCAAATCTGATAGCGCCTCCCGATCGATTGTGAAGATCCATTGGGGTATACACTCATGACCAGCTCTTCTGTGGGCCAGTGGTTGGCTGCAAAGTGGTGCAGTAACGTTATGCTGCTCCAATGTACATTCTTTTCTCATCATTTGCACACTGAGGGTCAGATATGCAAACCTTTTGCACTGGGCCTGCGTCACAAAAGTGATGCAAACATGCACAAAATGTACTTTAAAGCACAACACTTGTTTGTAAGGGAAAGTTAACTGAAAGTGACGCAGCGCAATGTAAAGCACAGTTTTTGCATGTCCACGGGTGGCTCATGGGCGTTTCCATGGACCACCCATGGTTTTTGATCCAAGCCACAGATAAAGAGCCTTGGCATGTGGCTTGATAGCTCTCTCAACTTTGCATACCAGGCAACCACTCCCTCTGCAATCTGCTACGGACTGATGAGAATGCTCCGTAAAATTACCCCCCTCCTTCCCTTCCAGGCGAGAAGGATAATGGTTCAAGCACTCATATTATCTCGCCTGGATTACGGGAATGTTCTGTACCTTGGAGCTTCCCAGGCCACAATAAATAAACTGCAGGTGATCCAGAACTGTGTTGCCCGAATGCTTCTTCAGACCCCACGCTGGGAATCGGCAAGACCAGCACTGAAGCAGCTGCATTGGCTCCCAATCTCAACCAGGGTACAGTTCAAAGCTATGTGTTTGGCACATAAGGCCATATGGAAAACCAGTTCACTGATCATGCACCCACTAATAACTCCCTACCTTCCGCATAGAACTTTATGTTCTAGCTCCCCACACTTGGCAACCCTTAAGAAAAAAAGGAAGGTGAGTTGGGGCGGCCACTCTTTCTCATTTTCCGCTGCAAAGCTATGGAATTCCCTCCTCCAGGCCTTGCGGGGGAACAACAATCATCTGGTCTTCCGTAAACATTTAAAAACACACTTGTTTGGAATGCCTGTCTAGCTTTGCGGGTCGGCCGCACTCTGTTCTTCTTTCCTCAAGCGCTATGAGGCCTTCGGGTAGTTAAGCGCTATGAAAATATACTTTCATTCATCCTTTCATTTCATTCAAGTCCCTTTCTGCAAACAATAGTAGACAGAATTCACACCAAAAAATAGTGACACTTTGAAGTAGGCATTAAAAAGGAGAAATGCTTTTATTTCTGCTAACTTTTCCAACTTTGCATGTGTGATGGACTGTGCAGCCCACATACAAAGTGGATAAAGGTTTAAAGTTAGTCTAAGCACAGTATTTTGTGCTGGAGCGCTACACTTCCAGGACAAATCCTATGCTAGACTCACACAGACACCCTTGCACTGTGGTGCAAAGGTGTGCACGTGGCGCTCGGGAGCCTGATTGTGCGGCGGCGCTAGGGAAAGAGAAGGATAGTGCTGCATCTCTGTAGGTATGACACTTTCCTGTTCTCTCCCTGTCACACAGCACAGTACAAACACCTTGGGTGCTGCTCCGCACTCTGGGACAGTTTCATGAATCCAGGCCTGAATATTAAAATGTCTCTGACTTAGGGGTCCTCTTGAGGAGATCTAAGAACGCGAGGACCACCCTGATGGTGGAAAGCAAACCTGGGATTAATAAAAGGAGAGCTATTGTGACAGAGTTTAGGTGAGACAAAGTGGAAAATGATTAGGAAATAGAAGAATATTAGGCTACAGAAGAGGCTATCTCTGGCCAAAAAAATAAATGTGTGGCATCCATGTCCAGGGTGGGCGTCCCCTCCTGCCCTCATCTAAATACATAAATGGACTAGGGGCAGATTTGCTATTACATTTTTGGTGCAGCCACAATGCAAAATGTTAGAATAGATTTACAGAGCTATGCAAGAGACTATTCACAGCCCCCTGCATGGCTTTGTAAAAAACAGTAACTCAAGGCAGCAGTAGCTCATGACCTATCATCAGGGAGGCCTTTCATTGGTGGAGCATGGGCCCTCCCACAAGTGCAGCCATGGATTTTGACAGAATATTAGATCTACCAAGGTCAATAACATTTAGATTGTGGCAAAATGGTGCACCTCCCAGAGCTGGCGTAAGAAGAAGAAATATCTTTATATTTCCCTGTTTCTTCCTTTTTTATGTGGGATGCATTTTCCATCACACAAAGAAAAAGGAAAACACCTTTAAGGATTGCTTTTGTGGAGTAAGGTACCCCTCCCTGCACAAACCTTTCCTGCTCGCAAGGCAGGCACCCTTGCACTATGGTGCAAGGGAGCCTGCATTGGCACCATGCTGCACCAGCATGCTTGAGCAAGGAGGGAGCATAAGTGCGCCATATCATAGTAGATATAGTGCATTTTTGATCACTCTATTTCACGCAATGTAGCACAATAACCTTGTTTGCTCCCCTGCATTGCATGAAACCTTAGTAAATCTGCCCCCCAATTTTTAAAGGACAGAAGGTGACCAGGGCACAGGCCTGCCTGAACACAAATGCACACACACACACACACACACCACACACACACACACACACACACAGAGAGACATGCACGCTCACCATACACACACACAGACACACACACTCACCACACACACACACACACACACACACACCATACACACACACACACACACACCACACAACACCACACACACACACAGACACTCACCACACACACACACACAATACACACACACACACCACACAACACCACACACACAGACACGCACACTCACCACACACACACAGACACGCACACTCACCCCCCACACACACACATACCATATACTCACACACACACACACACACACACCATACACACACACACACCACACCACACAACACCACACAGACAGACACGCACACTCACCACACACACACACCATACACACACACACCACACAACACCACACACACAGACACGCACACTCACCACACACACACATACACAACCACACACACACACACATACACAACCACACACACACACACATGCACGCACACTCACCACACACACACATACACAACCACACACACACGCACATGCACACACGCACACATACACAACCACACACACACATGCACGCACGTGCACACACACACACACACGCGCATACACACACACATACACACACACACATACACACAACCGCACACTCTCTCTCAGCCCTAAGGCAGGATGCTGGTGATCTCCGACCTCAGTGGATGTGCTGCGGAGACAATCGTCGCCCTTTACTGAGCACAGAAAAGGGCTGAATTTTATTAAGGAGCCAGTGTCAGAACCCATTCATGAGTTGCACTAAAATCTGTCTGAACCTGGGCCGATATTTATCAAGGTTTGTGTCACCCTTGTACCTCGCAAGGGGGCACAAGGCAACTCCAAAACTAAGTGAGATTTATAAAGCCCCCAAGGCCACCTTGTGTGGCCCTGCATGGCTTGATAAATCTAAGGTAATGCAACGCTACGCAGCCCCAATAACTGCCTTGCATTACTGCGATAGAGAGACGTTGCGTGCGTGGAGGGTGGGTGTTCCCACTCAGCCACCCACCGATGTTGGTGCATTCCCATGTTTGCCATTCGTTGTGGACCTGAGAATGTGTCATAATGCTACGCTTCCTTTTATTTTTCCTTGTGCTTGCCTCTTTCTACGTGTGCTGTATTCTGCAGCACACATAGAAAGAGGAAATTGTGTCTCAGGATTGTTGTTGTGCAGAAAAGTGTCCCTTCCTGCCCTAAAATAATCCTGCCTCCAATGCATGCACCCTTGCACCATGCCGCTTGGGTGCCTGCGTTGGCGCTAGGAAGCCAAAAGTATGTCAGCGCCAGGAAATGACAGGAGTGCGCGGTACAATGGTAAATACAGCGCATTCCTGCCCTTTCCCTTTCACACAGTGCTGCAAGGCAGCTTGCTACTTTTCACAAGGGAATGATAAACCTGCTCCCTGGTGACTTGAAGGTTTGCATGTTACATCTGCCCTGTGCTGTTTACTGTGAGTCACCTCTGCTGCATCCGCCCTGGGGTGGTTGATGTAAAAGAGTGTGAGCATGCCTGCTCAGGACTGGGGTTTTCAACCCACTGGGGTTTTCATTTTCTTTCACTGTGCACCCCGTGAGACACTCACTTGAGGAATACTGGCTATGTACTTCAAGAACCAGCAGGCAGTGCCTGCCGCCACGCCCACTGAGGCGAACGTCATTTAAATACAGGTGCTGGCAACAGACTCGGGACTGCATATTAGAAATTCGCCTGTGACCAAGTGCTCAGGAAGCACGAAACGCGTTGGGCACATACTAATTGAAGACACCGTTTGAGCATGCAGGCTGCTGCTCTCACCGCCAATAAATCGCTGAATTTTACCTGTGGCTGTGCGGCTTCATTCAAGTGGGCAGCCCTTTTGTTTTTGGATATATATATATATATATATATATATATATAATTACTACCTGTGTAAGCGGCCTATAATTAGCGTAACACCTCATTGCAAACGCCGCCTCTCACCACTCACCTGGTGCTCTTGTCCCTCCGGGGTGTAACGCCCAGCCAAACCTCCACATTAAAGCTAACAATACCAACACCTCCCAACTTTCTGTCTAGGTAACTATTAAGAGAAACTCATGTTCATCAACCGTACCACGAAACGCCTGCGCTGAGTCCCTCCTGTAGAACCCATCACTTCAACACTTGCAGCATGACAGGCCAAGCTTTCCCTGTAAAGAAAGCATAAGTAGGCCCTGAGTACCACTTTTCAGGATTGTTCTACGTGAATATGGACGGAGGGGATGGAACCCCCTTCTCCATCCAGGATCCTCGCAAACAGATTGCGGCCATTACAAGCCTGGACCCTTGATGGCAAACAACCAGAGATACTTGGGAATATACAGCCAGTATAGAGCCAAGCCTGCTGATTGGATACGATTCTTAGCAGCTGATCAGAGGCGCTGCGTGATTGGGTGTTTGAAAGGGTCTGGAATTGAAAAAATATAGGGCCATATTATTAAGAAAGGGCGATACATTATCGCCACTTTTATCGGCAGGAAACTGCCGCTAAAGCGGCGATAATGGGCTTCATAATATGCCCTTGTGAATTCCCACAGAAGCCAAGGTTAACACCAGAACCTGGGCTTCTATGGGAATTCACAAGGGCATATTATCAAGCCCATTATCGCCCCTTTAGCGGCAGTTTCCTGCCGATACAAGCAGCGATAATGTATCGCCCTTTCTTGATAATATGGCCCATAGTCCTCCCAAAACTTGTTATGAATAGATATAGTTACAGTGTTTTTCTGTATGATACAAAATATCTGCATTTCATAAAGTGAATAGTATAAATTGTGTATAATATCTGCGCATTTTAAAACAATGCACATATCTCAGAATTGTTTAGATGCCACATATTTCTCTAACCTTGCTACAGAATTTGGGTCTGTCATCTAGCTACGAGAACTACGGTAAACACACTGTGGAAGCTTTTCACTTCCCGCATCCTCACTTTTGAGGCGGCTTCTAATGTCCAGGAGTGTTTAAATTAAGCAGGGGGGTGTTGCTGGGCGGAAGTATCCTGTTCTGGAAGGGGTCTTCGTGGTTGAGTAATAGATTCAACTAATCTCGGCTGCTGAAAGGCCCGCCCGTGAGACTCACTGACTCATGGGAAAGCACTTCCCCCCAAGATATTGCACCCTGGGGTGGCAACATTTATGCAAGCCTAGGTAGAGTTCACAGAGTTTTACTCTGCAAAACTCTGCAAAGTGCCAGAAAAGCTCTGCTGCACTTTGTGGAGTTCCGCCAGCAGTGGGGTCTGTTAATTTGAGCTGCTCGCACTGATTTTCAGTGCCAAGAGTTTGTCTTGCACTGTAAAATCAGCGCGAAAAGCTCTACGCATCGTGCCAGAGGGCACTGCTGCTTTCTGCCGCTTGAGAAGACATTCTACTAGAGTGGCAGCTTCCTCAACGCGAGCGGCAGATTTCTCAACGCGAGCGGCAGCTTCCTCAACACGAGCGGCAGATTTCTCAACACGAGCGGCAGCTTCTTCAATACGAGCGGCAGATTTCTCAACGCGAGCGGCAGCTTCCTCAACGCGAGCGTCAGATTTCTCAACGAGAGCGGCAGCTTCCTCAACACGAATGGCAGAATTCTCAACACGAGCGGTCGAGACATGCCTGCGGCCTCCCGCAATGAGAAATCTTGCCAGGAGGATGTCTGGCACATTATTGTTTCTCTCAAACTCTCGCCAACTTACCGTTATTGAGGCACTCGAGAAAGAAGCCTCTGCTCCGCGTCACTTCGCGGAGTTTTTTGGAACTCCGTACTACTCATGAAGCGCAGAGTGGGCAATACTCCGCGAAGCCAGCCGGTGGAGTGCAATTCTTCACCCACCCCTACCTAAAATAAAATTTTGCAGAACAGAATATGCTTTTTTGGACGTCTGTGCAATCATTTAAGCATTTTATGCTCTGGTACCTTCTGCCCAGTTACAGTTAATGTCCAATACGATTTCATGTCACCTTGACACCTAGTTTGCAATCCTGGGCATTCCTTTATTAACTGGAGGCAGGGTTGGATTGCAATTAAAAATCGGCCCGGGCAGACTGAAAAAAAGTGGCCCACATTTGCATATTGCTTTGCAAAACACTACTTCAGCGAAATTTTATTAAAAAAGGGGCGGGGGGGTAAAAAAAATGCACAGATTAGTTTACACTGATGAAACACCTGAAAACAAGTGAGGCCACTTTTGCTCAGGCCCCCTGCCCCACTCAGCATATATATATATTAATGGGCCGGCCCAGGGAGAGAAAGGGACTGACACCTCTGCCATTGATAATAGGGAGATAATGGACCCCCATTTACCTCCAGAAAGGCCACTCAGGCACCCACTGAGCCGCTCGCGGCATCAAACAATGCAGAAACCGCCAAAATCGGCCCCCAGGCTGCGCAAAAAAGCAGCCCACTGCTCGGACTGGACACCGGCCCTACGGGCATTGCCCGAGTGCCCTCGTTACCAATCCGAGGCTGACTGGAGGGTTGGTTTGTCCATTCCATTTTGTCAAAGTGCACTAAGACTGCAACTCCCATAGTGCAGTGGGCTCATATCTAAACAGAGAGGACTGGAAACATGAGATCTCAGTGACATCTGGAAACACATGTAAGGTGTTATGCCCAAACCCCAAGGAAAATCTTAAACCAGCCACCCTGCCCCCACCACCCCACAACTTATATGTGTGTGCCTTCTTGCCTTGTCTCACCGAAACATAAACAAGATTACCAATAACTATGTCACCAAGCAGACTATAATCCATTCAGTGACTTTACAATAGCAAATAATTGTTTTCCAACTTGTTCATGGAACCGACCTGAATTGCCTACAACTCCCAGAGTGCCTTGGGTCGTTTTACTAATGCCATGATTGGATGCTACATTCCCAGCGACATGGATCTGTCATGTTTTCATTATTGTATTAAAAAGAACTTTTTTATTAACATCTCAACAATTTGGCTCAAAATGGTTGGAGGGCTAAGACTTCACCAGCCACATATTTTATAATTAAAAGTTGTTTACTCCTCGTGCTGGCTGTTAGTTATTTCCAGTTGTTCCCTCATTTGCATAGGGGTGGGGCTTAATACAAACGAGAGAAAGGTGCAGTTACAGACACAAGTCAAGTCAATAGTTTATTGTATATGATTACTTAAAATCGTTAAAATTTACAATATAAAATATTTTGACATAAGAGAGCTGTGCAATTTTTTAAAATCCGAAACCGCATTAATAATGCACATAAGATGTTACTAACAGTTTAAACAAACTTTCAAAAGTTCATGTTATTCCTATTTTTCTAGGAGCTCAGGTAACTGAAATTGTGCAAAAAATAAATTAACCAAATTCTGTTTAGCTAAAATGTGCCTATAAAAGATGCTGCACGTTACATTAAAATTTGATCAACTACCTTGTTTTTGTTATTCAAATTATCCCCTGCTTGGTTAGGCTTTTAGTCTGCTTGTTAACTGGGCTTGTGAATTGGTGCCGTGCTTGTCTAAGCTCCTGCCGACCTTATTCATGCTTTTTAGGTTTCCTCTAATTCAGCTTGCAGCTTGCCTTAAAAGTTTCCTTACTCTTTTGCCTGATATTCTATGCCCTTGCAAGCCAAGATTATAGAGGATCCTTCCAACCAACGTATCACAGCTTGCCTGCATGTGTGAATTATTTAAAAATGGGCTGTAAAAGCAGGTTCCTTAAATCCTTGACTGCAGGGCAAGCGCACAGCAGGTGAGTTAGTAATGCTCTACTCCCTGGGTAGCCGCAAACTTGCGCTTCTCTGGGGGCGGCACATTTAGTGAAATACGGAGCAGCTGTTTACAAGCAACTCTGTGTTTCTCTATGCAGGCGGCGGCAACCCTGTTCTTTAGAAAAGGGTCAGGGTTCCCCCTGCTGGCGGGCGCAGTGACTGACTGCACACACCTGCAGGGGAATGTCTGGGGGGTCCATGGCCTCTCTCCCTTCAGAGAGATGGCTCAAGGAGGCAGCTAAAAGCATCCATAACATGACGCAGCAGCAGAGGCACAGTGATTCCCTCATTGGTCTGGGGCTCGCCTCCATGCAGACAAGGGAACGGCCTCTGAAGACAGCGCTGATGCTACATGTGTGCCATCGCTATCAGAAATACAGAGGGGCTGCACAAACATGTGAGGCTCCTCCTGAAAACCCATACTGTGCCAGGGAGCACACGTGGGTTCTTCCTTGATTGGGCACCCTGCCTCTGTCTGAGCCAGACATACACAATACAGGTCATTGAAAGTCTAAACTATGGTCCCAGTTTGACACCGAGTATATTGAGTCCAACAACTCAGGGCCTGCCCTAAAACCAATCCTGGGTCAGTGCTTAGTTTGGAAATAATATGAAGTCCAGAATCCCAAAGGTTTCCTTGGAAACCCACACCGAATGCTATCGCAGGTCAGTGTACCACGCCCCAAGTTTTGGACTGATGCTGCTGGTGTTTTCAACTCTGAGAGTGCACTGAGACTGCCAACCAGACCTCACTGCCAGTGTTCTAACCCATTACCAAAGGAATGTTGGATTGGCTATCCTTAATTGGCATTGACTGACTAACTTATAAGTCACTAGTATGTAGTACCTAGATTACCCAGGGCAAGTAACACAGCATGTCCACCCAGGGCCGCAGCACTGATTGTGCCACCCTGTCTGTGAAAGAGAATAAAGTGGTTGCCAGCCTGCCACTGCAGTCTGTAAGACCAGTTTTAAAGTTGCTTCTTCGACTTTGCCATTCACACCCAATGCTTAATTTGAGCTGGTGGTTTCTGATGCTCAGCACCAGCACTTAATGGTCAACACCAGCGCTTGTGACAGTCTGCCACAAGCTAGCACAGGATGGCTAACATAGAGATGACAACAACAACAGTAACTTATTAATTCAATATACATTTAAAATGACAATTACCGGCTGAACAAGCCATTCTTATAGCTTTGGGGGACCTGAAATAGCACAAATTCTCACACTTGCAAGAGTGTGATGGTTCGAAGTTGGATTGTACTATTGTGGGCAGCATGGCAGGGGCAATGTGTGGTGCAAGCTGCAGTGTCCTCCTGATAAGTGCCCTTCACTTATTTTTTTTACAGATTAAGCACTGTTCACACCAATGGAAAAGCTAAATAGGTCTTATAGAGGCCCAAAGGCATGGACTGTATACCACTAAGTAGGACATGTATTTTTGAAATGCCCTAACAGCAAAACTTCCAAATTGTCATTTTTTGCTGTGGAGGAGTTAGTAGCCCCCCTGGCTGAAACAGAGTTACCGGCTGCGCCCTCAGCCTGGCTTACTTCTGAATGGGACTACTGAAGTGGGTACTTCGAGGTATTCCATTATTCGAGGCATTAAGACCGACTTGAAGTCCAAGTCAAATTTAATATCACTTTCATGTAAAGACAACTTTTAGAGTGCAGAAAGTGGTCACTCTGTTGCCAAGTTTGTCCTGTGGCCTCCCACAATTGTTGACCACAAGATAGCCTTCTGTCCTCCTGCGGAGTGGCACAAACCACTCCCAGGCTCAGGAACAATAGAAGCCTGCTACAATCTTTGTCGCTCTGGCTTTGCATCCAAAACACGGGTGGTAGCATTGTATGCGTAGGTACGACCAGTGGAACTACTAAAAGCAAGGTAGTATACTTAGTGCAAGGTGTTATTTGACTTACTTTAAGTGCAACTTACCAGTTTTGCACTGAAAAGTACAAACTTTCTGAAAACTTTGCTCCGCTTTGCATCATTTTGCATCATTTTGCTTGAGTTGAGGAGGCAGTAAGTGTTGATAAATCTATCCCTATGTATCTAAAATGCTCCACTTTAATGCTACTAGTTTACATCATTTACATCTAACAGGACATACTGAAAAGGAGACTCGGACCATCACTGATTAATTAAATGTTGCAAGAAGGTGTCATCGAGCCTGTGGAAGCTTCTGATTGTGTATCCCCAGTGGTAATTACACGCAAAGCTGATGGGTGTCTGAGGTTCTGTGATGGGTGTCTGTGTGGACATGAGGTTGTTAAACTAAATTATTGTAGCTGATACCTATCCCTTGGCCAACATAAATGATTTGATATTGTTGTTGTAGTGTTGGTGTGATATCTAGACCTCGGTCCAGGCTAGCACTCTCTCCAGCAGCTCCACATGCAGCACCACCTCACCTCAGTCCTTTAGCCCGCCCGTCTATAAGAGTTCGCACCGGCAGCCAGCCCGCCCGCCTCAGCAGGTAAATCCTTGCACTATTTTGGTTTAGTGTAATTCTTAATGCTTATCTTGTTCTGTAATCGTTAACTTCCACTCTTAATTTGAGCCAGCAGTCTCGCCTGCCTAAGCAGGTTAATCCTTGCGCTATCCATTTTTGTGTATTTTTTCACGCAGTATCTTGTCTCTGCAGTTGTTGCTTCCACGCAATAATTAGCGTTTAGCCTCTCCCGCTTTCCGACTTCTCGCTCTTGGAAGTTAGCCTTCCCGCCTCTGCTGCCTCTGTGGCCCCTCCCCCGACACAGCCCCTGCACCCGCCTTACTACCTCAGTCCCGCCCCTACCCTTCCCCTACTTAACACCTTAGCTGCTTTGGAATGTCCAGCTCCAGTGCTGAACGTTCCATTGCGCAGGTGCAGCTGGAACGTCCAACGGCCGACGGCAGCACTCCTGAGGTAGTGTTGCCGTCGGCCGTTGGTATAGGCGCAGCACTTAAGAGGTTAATGGTTGTTGCTGCGTGGTCACGCAGAGGACACGCACCTAAGGCTAGCCCGTCTGTGCCCGTCCGTGACCTGACCGCGGCCAGCTCTAGGAACCCTGGATCTCCAGTACTCCGCCGATACATGTCCACCACCCTCCACACACTCAACCCAGGAGGACACAACGACTGCCACAGAGCAACACTGAACACCACCCAAGGACAGTTCTTCTGCAGACACTGCAGACAATTTTTCACATCAACTGCGCACCCAGAACCATTGAAAATCCGCCGGACGCCCACACCACTGGAGCACTGATATGCATCCTCCGCAACGTACGCTCCCTACACAGACACGCCTTAGAGATCTGGGACCTGCTCAACACCCTCTCGCCTGACATCGCCTTCCTCACTGAAACCTAGACTAGACGCCACCTCTGGCCCGGACATCACCACCGCTATCCCTGATGGATAGAAGATCCAGAAAAGGGACCACCCTCACCGCTCTGGAGGAGGACTCGCCATAGCTCACAAGACCTCCCTTCGACTCTCCACCTCCAACATGAGCGACCCCCAATCCAGCACAGAACACCTCCACTTCCAGATCAAGTCCAACCCCAAGACCATGCTACGGGGCACCCTCACCAACCGATGTCCCGGACTGTGCACTCAGTCCGCAACCACCATCGCCGACCTTGTCGCACCCCACGCCATCACATCCACGAACTACATTCTACTCGGAGACCTTAATTTCCACTGTGACAACCACAGCGACCCCGACTCCATCACCGTCCTCGACAGCCTCTCCAACCTTGGACTGAAGCAGCTCATCACCACCCCCGAGCACAGAGCAGGGCACAGCCTCAACCCCATCTTCGCAGGAGGGATGAACATCCAGTTCAGCCATACCTCACAGCCGCCCTGGACGGACAACCACTGCGTACACTTCCCCTTCAATACTTCCAATGTACCCAACCCCTCCCCCTCACCCGCCTAATAGAAACTGGAGCAAGATAACTGAGAATCACTTCAACACCACCCTCCTTCTAGAGCCACCCTGCACCGTGACCAGTGCAAACTCCACAGCCAAGGAATGTTACTGCTGGATCTCCAGCTGCGCCGACAAGCTCGTACCCATCCGGCACCCTGGCAAACAACAACCCCTGAAAGCCACTTGGTTCACCACCGAACTTCAAGCAGCCAGGCGCTCATGCAGATGACTCGAGAAAACCTGGCGAAACTGGAAAACCACGGAAGACCTGAACAGCTAGCAGGACGCCCTGAAGGAATGCCACCAGCACATTTGAGACACCAAGTGGACTTTCATCAAGAAGATCCATACCAACGCGACCAACACTAAAGAACTTTTCAACGTCATACCCCGGTCACCCCCCCTCGCCACCACCACTGACACAGTGGCAGTCATTAGGACTTGGAACCCGGCCACCGTCGAACACACCATCGTGACCATGAACAACACCCACTCAGGAGCCCCCACTGACCCCCGCCCATTACACATCCACCACACCGCCGCCGCCACCATCGCCATCGCACCCGAACTAGGATGTACCACCAACACCTCTTTTGAATCCGGCATCTTCCCCGACGACTGGAAACGGGGGCGGAGGTCAAACCCTTCCTCAAGAAGCCGACGGCCGACCCGACAGACCTGAAAAACTACAGGCCCATCTCTCTCCTTCCATTCGCAGCCAAAGTCACTGAGAGACTCATAAATACCCAGCTGATAGCCTTCATCGAAGAGCACTCCATCCTAGATGCCTCCCTGTCCAGATTCCACAGCAACCACAGCACAGAGACGGCCCTCCTTGCTGCCACCGACGACACCTGCATGCTACTAGACCAGGGACACACCGCAGCCCTCATCCTACTAGACCTCTCCGCAGCCTTCGACACCGTCTCACATCACACTCTCGCAACCAGACTCCACGACACAGGGATATGAGGAACTGACCTCTCCTGGATCCAATCCTTTCTCTCCCGCAGAACCCAGAGGATCAGACTCCCTCCTTTTGTCTCCGAACCCACACAGATCAACTGCAGAGTACCCCAAGGATTATCTCTCAGCCCCACGCTCTTCAACATTTAAATGGCCCCCCTCGCCGTCATCGTCAGACAACACGGGCTCAGCATGGTATCATACGCCGACGACACCCAGCTCATCCTCTCCCTCACTAAGAACCCCGAAGACACCAGACTCTGCTTCCAGGAAGGAATTAGGGACGTAGCCACCGGGATGAAAAACAGCTGCCTGAAGTTCAACTCGGAGAAGACTGAGGTCCTTATCCTCTGACCCTCCCCCTGGGACAACACCTGGTGGCCCTCCGCCCTCGGGAGTCCGCCCACCCTAACAGACCACGCACAGAACCTTGGCATCATCCTTGACTCCTTCCTCACCATGACCCACCAGATCAACTCCATTGCCTTCACCAGCTTCAACTGCCTTCGGATCCTCCACAAGACCTTCAAATGATTACCCCCAGAATGCAGAAAAAACGTCACCCACGCCCTTATAAACAGCAGAATGGACTACGGCAACGTCCTCTACGCCGGAATCAACAAAACGCTTCTCCACAAGCTCCAAACCATTCAGAATGCTGCTGCCAGACTCATCCTCAGAACTCCTCGGCACAAACACATGACCCAACACCTACGTGACCTCCACTGGCTCCCCGTCAAGAAGAGAGTAACCTTCTAACTGCTCACCCACGCCTACAAACACTCCACAACATCAGACCCAAAACCCTCAACGAGAGAGTATCCGTCCAAGTACCAAAGAGAAACCTTAGTTCAGCAGACATCACCCTCGAAGAAACCCTCCGCATCCGCAGAGCCAGAGCAGGCCGAAGAACTTTATCCTATTTCGCAGCCAAGGCATGGAATGAGCTCCCTGTCAACATAAGCCGCTCCCCCAAATTCCACACCTTCAGGAAGAATTTTAAGACCTGGCTCTTCGACTGACCAAGAACCCCCCCCCCCCCCCCCTTGACCCCCCCCCCACCCCCAGCACCTTGAGAACCATTACATACACTATTGAGAGAGGGACAAACATTTATGTGGGAGGAAAAACAAGAAAATTGTTTCAATCTTATCAAAAAAGAGATTTGTGAGGCAGAGATTCTGGCGCCTTTTGATATAAATCGTAAGTCCATTGTAACTGTAGATGCCAGTGCCACAGGCATTGGTGCCATTTTATCTCAAAAACATCCGGAATGGGAAAGACCAGTTGCATTTGCATCAAGAACTTTAACAAAAGCTGAAAGGAACTATTCTGTAATAGATAGAAGGAGGCTCTGGCTGCAGCTTGGGGCGTCTAATACTACCGAACATACTTATGGGACACAGACTTTGTGTTACGCACAGACCATATGAGTAAAGACAACAGCGGTCCTATGCAAGGAGGGATATAGTCAAAAGGTAAATATAGACACAATGGAAACTATATTGTAAATTGACTTGCCCAGCCGGGCAGAGGTCTAATATTTAATTTAGAAGCACAATATTAGGAGATACCTTCAACAATTTCTTGGAGATGGGCACAAGCCTGTGCCCAGACGTTTACAAATTGTCATGGTAAGCGGAGTGGATAGAAGGTAGAGAAAGCTTTTTAGGCAAAAGCTATTGTTTTCTGTGCATATAGCAATAACAGAATTCACATTTACGCCATTACTTGAAATATAGTAACAGATACACAACAGAGTATATGGTGTAGAAGTTGTCGACGGCGTTTCGATCCCATTACATAGTTACAGGGATCATCATCAGGACTGAGTAAAGCCTAATCATTCCTAGCCATGATAGCCTAAAGGAAAGGGGGAGAAAAATAAGGACGTTTGTCCAAGAGAGGACACATTTTAGTTATCGCTACACACTTACATTTGTAATTTAAACATAACGCACAGACCATAGGCACCTGATAAAAAATGTATTGCCTGGTGGAGCCAGTAAAGGGTCGGCCAGATTGACCAGACTGGCCTAGGCATCAGGAATATCAATATGATCTGGAGCACATACAAAACTGGAGGAACATGCAAGCTGAGTGTTTGTCTACGCTGGCAGTCAATCATAAAATCATGTGTGGGGTGGTGGATTGGAGTAACAAATTTGGAGAACCAGTAGCTTCCGTACAGGAGGTGGTTTTGGAAGGGTCTGGTGCTTTCATGCAAGAAGAATGGTGTGGGGAAATGGATAATGATAACACTCTCAAGGAGGTTATAAAGTTGTTAGATTGTGGTGGGAAGAGGCAGAGTTGTGTCCCACTACTATTTACCCCTATATCAAACTCCTTGAGGAATTGACCGTATGTGTTGATATGGTTCTTATGAGAGGCGATAGATTTGCTCCTCCTGGGGGGGTGAGAAAAAAACTGATGAGTATGGAGCACGAGGGACATCTGACCAAGTTTGACACAACGTCACCTTAAAGCGCAATTCTGGTGGACCAGCATGGATGATCAGGTGGCTTTTTGGGTTGTTAAGCGCAGTATATACAAAGAAGGGGAGAACAGGCTTAAACTGGGAAAGCAATTTGTCACAGGGGACATCGGAGATCCTGGGAAAGCGTGGCACGGTCTATCTGTTGTATTTATTTGTCCCATGTCTGAGGTTAATAGTCGGTATAGGTTTGCCATGGTTGCTGGGGATGTGGTCTCAAAGTGGTTGACCATGACTTTCATGAGAGAGATCCCCACTGAGGCTACCACTATAGCCTTGTAGCCCGCCGTGGCGGGCTATACCGGTTATTAAACGCCCGCTGAATCGTGAAAGGCCAGAGCCGAAGGCGAGGGACTTTAACGAGATAGCAGGACTGTAATTGCCGGTATAGCCCTGCTAGGAAGGGCTATAAGGCTATTAGAACATTCTGCCACTAGAGGGCAGAATGCTCTAACAAATTAAACAAAGGGTTCTCGAAGTTCGAGGGGATATAAATCCCCTCGAGCTTCGAGAAGCCTTTGTAGAACATTGGAATGTTGCTCTGTTGGCCTTTACCGGCCCGTAGAAGCAGGGAGTACTCCATTGTCTGCAATGGAGCTCCCAACATTCCAATGTTCTAATAGTGCATTAAGGAAGATTTTGTTTGAGTTTTGAGAAGGGAGTACCTTCCATCCTCATTACTGTCAATTGTACGCAATTGGTTTCTTGCGATATCAAAGATTTTCTTATGAGCAGAGGGCTCAAGCATCACACTACATCCCTATGCTACCCAGAGGGAAGTGGCATAACTAAGAGGGCTAACAGAATAGTCAGGGAGGGATCCAGATGGCTGTGGTGGATGGACATGATGTCAGGAGGACGGTTGAAGACTTAGGAGCAGATTTACAAGCCCCTTGTGTCACTTTCGCGTTGCAGTTGCGTCACTTTTTGTGAGGCAGTGGTGGCATAAACAACGGCCCATTTACAACTTGACGCATCTAAGGAGATGCGTCATGTTGTAAATCCCTGCGTCACATTATACCTGCGTCAGGTATAATGTATGCAGGGTGGGCATTCCCACACAGGAAGGCCTTGTAAAAGTGACGCAGTATAATCTACAATATTTCACTGTACCGCTTTTAGGATGCTACTGCGTCAAAACTTTATGCCAAAACCTTACGCCTGCTTTAAGCAGGCATAAGGAGTGAAGCAGTACAATAAGTATATGGCTCAAACTTCATTGCAGGAGTTGCGTCGTGCTTGTGCCACGACTGCAGCAGTGCGCGACTTTTGGGCCAACAGATGCATCAGAATTTCTGACGCATCTGTTAATCCTTGCGCCATGTTGCACTGTATTATAAATAGAACGCATCCATGGTGGGGTAACGGTATCACAGGCCGGCGTAGGTAAATTGACGGATTTCTACAGATGCATCAGTTTCTTGCAAATCTTCCCCTTAGTTTGGGCGTATCGCAGTACGAAGCATGAGGCCATGGGCAGTTCTCCTTTCAAATTAATGAGAGGGAGGTCTCCCGGCTCCAAAATGATACCCGCACGGTTGAAAGAATGGGTTATCATTGGTGGTGCGGAGAAGCAAGAGAACAAGCCATCCTTGCAAAAGGTGACATTGAAGTAGAGGATTGGGTCAAAGTCGGGCCTGGTAAGGTGATGAGAGGGTTGACTAAATTCAGGGGTCCTTACTGAGTGAAGTGTGTACATAAGTTTAATGTTGTCTTGGAGAATGGTGAAAGGTGGAATAAATGCAGAGTGGCCTTGTACCAGTGTGAATAAAACAAAAAGGAGTATTGTAGTGCCAACATGTTGATGAAAGATGGCGAGTTTGACCTGGTAGAAAAGGGGATGTGTAATGTTGTGCCTTCTGGTACAGAAGGAAGGGTCCGATTCACAGAATGAACTTAAGACTCAATCCTAAACTTACTACTATTTTGGTATTCACAGAATGCACTTACTACTTTTGGTATTCACAGAAGATAGGATTTAGTCTTAAGTCTATCTTAAAACAAACTTAAGACAAAATCCTAACTTCTGTGAATACCAAAAGTAGTAAGTTCATTCTGTGAATGCCAAAAGTAGTAAGTGCATTCTGTGAATGCCAAAAGTAAATCACTGTTGATAAAGGATGTTCTACCTCATATAATAATAGTAGGTGATTTTAATTGTAAAGTATCCAATTCTAGTTTGGAAATTTTTCGCAATGATCTTAAAGAAAATTCCCTACAGATACCTCAAGCTCTCTTTCCCGGAAATATAAAAACAACTAAGAGAGGAAAATTATTTCTTAAAGAACTATATGAAATAGATGGAGTCATTGTGAATGGTAGGCTTCCGTCCGATATCCCAGCAAATTATACGCACAAGTCCATCATGGGGGAATCTATCATAGATTATGTAGTGGTGGACATGTCAACTTTTACCCTTCTTAAGGACCTTACGGTTACCTATACCCCTTTCAGTGACCATAAGATAATTAGTATCTCTTTAGATTTAAATCCTCCTCTCTCAGATCAATGGTCCCTGGATGGTAATTTAGTTAATTTTGGAGCCCATAATGGAAGATGCTTTTGGAATTCTAAAGCTATTAGGGGTATTAAGCATCATTTAGACACTGCAGTTGATGATGTACCTAACTGGATGGGCTCTGAACTAACTTGTTTCTCTGACTTTATGAATAGGATAACTTTGGTTGCTAAAAAACCAGCAAAGAAATCCAAGATAAAAAATCTTCCTATTTCTCAGAAGCTACTTAATATAGAAATAAACAAACTTACAAGATAACAATTTTTGAAGCACAGCCCTTTAAGTTATCAGAGACTCGCATTACTAAATAGAAGGAGGAAAAGATTAAAAATCAAGCAAAAAAAAGGAAAATGAGGATTCGATATGGATCAAACTGCGGGAGGCGGTAGTTAATGGCAATCCCAGGATATTCTGGTCTCTGATCGGGGAAGGTTGTGGTCAAAGACGTAGACCCTTGCCAGCCCCGATTGGAGAACAGAAATGGGAAGAATACATTTTGAACTTGTATGCTGAAAATTATAAGTCAATAGCCCCCAATAGGGAAAAAGAGAACAACTCTAGCCTTACTCCTCCTTCGGAAAAAAGTATCGAATTGGCTATTAAAGGTATGCGCTCATCGGGTGCAATGGGCCCGGATGAGCTCCCTATTTCTGTACTAAAACAGAATAGTGACATCTGGAGTAAGATCCTTTTTCCAGTCTTTAGTTTCTGTTTTCTACACTCTGTAATTCTCCCCTCTTGGAAGGGTAGTATATTGATACCCCTGTATAAGAAGGGCGATAGAAGCCTACCCCAAAACTATCGACAGATAGCCCTACTAGATGCGGTCGGTAACGTTTTTTCCGAATGCCTCCTGCAATTAATCAATAAGTGGGTCGATGAGAATAATATTTTGCCCATCGAGCAGACAGGGTTCCGAAAAAAGCATGGCACCTTAGATAACCTGACTGCACTACATATCCTTTCGGAGAAATACATCAAGCTCAGAGGAGGGAGACTATACGCAGCGTTCATAGATTTCTCCATGGCTTTTGATAAGGTGGATCGCCTTTTGCTGTGGAGAAAGCTATTGTCCCTGGGTATCCCTCCCGAGCTTTTAAATCTGGTTCGGGAGCTTCACTCCGACACATGGTGTAAAATACTTATGGGAGGTAAAAGGGGTCTTTCTCATGCTATTCCTACTGCCAATGGGTTAAAACAAGGGTGCCTGTTGGCCCCCCTATTGTTCTCACTTTACCTATCCGACCTTCCCCAATCTCTTTCCTTGAGTGATGGTATTGCTCCGTCCCTGGGGGGCAAACCAATAGTATGTCTGCTATATGCAGACGACATACTAATCCTGGACTTGACCCCCAGAGGACTGAATAATCGGTTACAAGCGCTCCACATATTTGCAGAATCACATCACTTAAGAATAAACATAACTAAGAGTAAAGTCATGTGTATGGCTGGAAGAAAAAAGCAAAAATTTGGGAACTTCTTTTGGAATATAGGGGGTCTTCGATTGGAAGTTGTTCAATCCTATACTTTTTTGGGAAAAATAGTTTCCAATTCATTAAGTGAGAAAGCTCATATAACCAATACCATTCGGAAGACCATGTCCCACGAGAGGGGTCTTAATACCCTCTATAGATCTACCGGCCAGAGGCATTTTGCCTATCTATTGGAGGTTTTTAGAGCAAAAATTCCAGCTACCTTACTATATGGGATAGAACTTCTAGAAGTGGGGAGTTGGGGCTTTTTAAACACTACAGAGGGAAAAGTTCTACGGAAACTGTGTACGGTCAATACTACGTGCACTATTGCCGCTTTTAGACTAGAATTTGGTTTGCGCAGTGCATGGGCTCAGGGTCTTGCTGGAGTAGTACGCTGGGTTTTTAGTTTAGCCAAGAGTGAATCGGATACGTTAAGATACCTGATCCGAAAAGAACTTCTTGGTCCTCTGAATGAACACTCTACTCTTGTAAAGAATTTTAGATCAGCAGTTAAACTCCTGAAACTTGATGAATTGACCCTCTTTTCTTTATCTCCTTATCAGCTAAAATTGATCTTAAAACTGGCCTCCTGGAATCTAAGCTTTGACTTGGATAAAGAGGCCCTTATTGCCAAAAAGGGCCCGTCTCCTCTTATTGTTCAGTACCAAATTAGAATCCCCCAACCTTTTGTTTCATGGAATATCCCCCACGGTGTACGTCGCTTTATGTTTCTTTTAAGACAGGATCTTCTTCCTCTAAATATGCTGCTATCAAAATGGTATGGCTCTTCAGAAAAGTGTAACTTTTGCTACAAATACAATCAAGATGTTAAACATGTGTTATTTGTCTGCCCGGCTTTAAAAAAGTATCGTTTAAAATGGTTGAGACCTATTTGTTTGAAACTAAATATTCTCTCTTCCTCTGATTTCCTCGCTGCTATGTACAATCCACCAAATGAGAGATTTTGCTGTATAATTTTTAATTTTTTAAAAAGTTTCTTGAATTTATACTAGATTTATTTGTTTGTAAACTTGTCTATAATGAGTCAAATGTTGATGTTGGAGGATTTTATGTGGACCTCTGTCTAGAGTTCCGAAACATAAATAAATAAAAACTTGAAACTTGAATGCTAAAGGTAGTAAATGCATTCTGTGAATACCACCCAGGGCCCGATTCGCAGAATGAACTTAAGACTCAATCTAAACTTACTACTATTTTGGTATTCACAGAATGCACTTACTACTTTTGGCATTCACAGAACGAACTTACTACTTTTGGTATTCACAGAAGTTAGGATTTTGTCTTAAGTTTGTCTTAAGACCGACTTAAGACAGACTTAGGACAGACTTAAGACAGACTTAAGACAAAATCCTAACTTCTGTGAATACCAAAAGTAGTAAGTTCATTCTGTGAATACCAAAAGTAGTAAGTGCATTCTGTGAATACCTAAATAGTAGTAAGTTTAGGATTGAGTCTTAAGTTCATTCTGTGAATCGGGCCCAATAGTAGTAAGTTTAGGATTGAGTCTTAAGTTCATTCTGTGAATCAGGCCCAAAGTGTTTAATACTCCCCCACCAATGGATCAGAATTTCGTAAGTGCCAGAGGGAGAAGCAACAGAGAGATTGGAAACTTCCATCCTATTTGCAGGATTACTTGTATTAAGTGATGCTCCCACCACTAAGATTATTGGGCCCGATTCACAGAACTAACTAATGACAAAATCCTAAACTTACTACTTTTGGTATTCAAAGAAGTTAGGATTTTGTCTTAAGTTTGTCTTAAGACAGACTTAAGACAAAATCCTAACTTAAGTCTGTCTTAAGTCTGTCTTAAAACAAACTTAAGACAAAATACTAACTTCTGAGAATACCAAAAATAGTACGTTTAGGATTTTGTCTTAAGTTAGTTCTGTGAATCGGCCCCCTCGTTTCTATTTCAAGTATGTTTACTTACAATATATTCTTATACCTTGTCTTGTCAATGTTGTTCTGGTTTATGATGAATATGATTTGTAACGGGAGGGGATGTGTTGTATGTAGGTTGTGAATAAATATAGAAGCGAATAGTCCTGCGCTTGTTTCTTGCCTCCAATGTGGTAGAATTCCAGTTATTCCAGGTTCCACGCGTACGTTGGTGAGCAGGGTTCTGTGGTGGACAGTCGAACACTGGCCAGCACACGAGGAGCTGCTTGTGACTCTTGTTCCACGCAAAAAAACCTCTTACCTCCATCAATCTTGTGTGAAGACCTTCATCCTTCTTCCACTTACAACAAAGTTCTCACTTAGAGAAGCAGCTGCTTCATATGTCCACTGAGCGGGTTTTCTGAATCTCAATCTCTTAGTAAAAGCATCAAAGGGAATCCCCACTGGTCTCATGGACCTTTGATTGTCGACTTGAAGTGTAACAAAGGAGCTAACATCAGCAATGCATTTCAATGACAGTGAATCCAATATGGCTCCCCAAGAAGGACAGAGCCTGGTGTTCAAATCTTAAGGCTTTATTAACAACTCAGTTCAGGTTACAAGTTATATCAATCCACAAAAAATAAACAAATATGGTAAGAGCATACACATATATATATATATATATGATCATGCAATCGAAATGTATATAAATCTGAAAACTATGCAAAACAGAATCACATACAGCAAGAAAGCTATCAGCCAAGCAGGTTACAGAAAGGAATTTCTCGATTCGAAATAAAGTATCTAATGCAGCCAGGGGAAATTGTATGAGGAAGGTGTGAGTATCAGATGAACTAAGCTTAAGGTTCCAGAGGAAAGTATAAGTGCTCAAGCATGAAGCTCAACACGAGGGCAGGGGAAATCTGCAGAGATGAGAAGAAATCTCATCTCAGTGAAGTCAAGACAGGGTCTGCTCTACTGTTTCTAAAGATGACACAATAAAAGCAAGAAAGAAGATTCTAGAAGGCTTCTTCATATCAGTTTTCATCAAATAAGCCAATCCAAAGACAGTGTTCTCTTGGAGCAGGTAGACTCCCGAGTTTCCCAGCCGTCAATCAAAGGAGTGGCCATCTGGGCGACCTTGGATGTTACATCAATCCAGTCTGTCAGGATTAGGAGGATCTCTCCCACCATCTAAGGCTCCATATCCGAGGCCAAATTCTACTTAAAAGTTCAGTCGTCTACTAATCTAATGTAATGCATAATAATAACCTATTCTAATGTAGCTCACTTAATTTCCACGATGGCCCGCAGCGCCTTGAGACCCATAAGGGTGAATAGTTTGCGCTTTGTAAATACCGGATTTAGGATTTACAGTCCTTGCCACATGGTGATCAGCGCCATCCTGTATTTTGATGGTGTCTAATATCAGATCGAGACCCACTCCAAGAGATGATTCTCTTCCAAAGACATCTGTCCAGGAATCGCCTTGAGGGTTTGCCTCTGGAGAGATGTCCCAGCTATGTACCAGCAACGCGCAAGGCCTGCTGGACACAATTGTGTTGCTTTGAGTAAAGGTGTGACCCTGGTGTGATTAAGACATTTTAGGGATTTTCATCTACAAATTAGTAATGATCTCTGAAATATCAGGGGTGAGAGACCTAAGTTGAGAGAAATTGGGGAATGATTCCAGATCATTTCCAATATTAGAAGAGGGAAGATTCCAGACTGGAGGTTGGCCAAACACAGGTTGTTGTTATCAATGTTCTATGAGGTGCTTTTTAGCTACTTTCTGAATTATAGAAGTGAGAATATGAACTGGATGTACATATAGAACCATAACATAATAACGCACCATGTGCATTTGTGAAGTGCACATTCACCCAAAGTGGCATCTTGGGGCTGAAAAAGGTCTGTTTGTTTTTCCAGCTCAATGTTACTCATTCTATTGACCTCAGAAGAAGGAAGGCTGAGTGTGCTCGCTGGGACTCAAAGCTGTGAGCAATGGGTCAAACGAAGCCCCCTGCAGTGCCGTGTATGGTCAGGAGCATCACACGTATGTTTACTTTCTTCCATGCTTTGGAGTAACAACGAATCCATGGGCCTTGGATGCGTCACTTTGTACACCCCTGAGCTACATTATACCTGCATCAGGTATAATGTATGCAGCGGGGGGGGGGCGTTCCCCCGCAAAAAGCCTCGTAGAAGTGACGCAGTGAGATCTATGAGATTTCACTGCGTCACTTCTAGGACACTGTTGCATCAAAATCTTGTGCCTGCCTCACAGCAAGCGAAAGACTGACGCAGGCCCTTTCACATGGGGCTTGCCCCATGTGAAAGGACGCATTTGCTGGAGTTGCGTCACTTTTGTGACACACTCCAGAAATGTGTCACTTTTGCGCTTCCAGATACGTCAGAAATATTGACGGATCTGTAACTCCTTGCGCCATGATGCGTCATACATTAAATATGACGCATCAGGTATGTCGCAAGGAGTGTGCACTGAGATGTGAGGCAGCTCTGCTTTCACGCAGCGATACTTCATTTCTCATAAATGAGGCCCTAAGAGATTGTTGAGGTTTGGAAACACCACACACTCGAAATTCAGCACATCGCCATGGCCGCAAGACTTCATCTCAGGGTCCTCTTGGCAGCGCTATTTCATCACTCGGATGGCAGGGATAGGGAATTTGAGCTTGTTCGTCTTCACAAAAGCAGCTTTCACGATCCTCACGGATGGGTCGTTGACGAAGACGGGGTAGAAGGTCCGGTCCCCATCGTAGGGGATGGTCTTCCCATCAAAGGACAGCAAAATAGGGTCTCCCGGCTTCTGTGGTAAGTAGTCTTTACCCTAAAACAGAAGGAAACAGAACCACAATCAGTGACAGAGCTGCCATCAAAGAGGCACATTGAGGCAGGTCTGGGAGTGTTGATGTCAATCTGACACTCAGGCCCTGGGTTACACTTTTACAGACAGGCTACTCCATCACGCAGGTTACAGAGATCCTGTTTGCCTTATTACAACTGCCGTAGGATATAATGCACTTGTGATGTTATAGTGACACCTACAGGTCAGTTCAGGAACTGCTGATATTATAGTGACATTTATACGCCGGGCCATGAAGTACAGATATTAGAGCGTTACCTACATGACACATCATGGACTGATGTCTGTTGCAATCTGGCAATGCTGATATTACACGTACAGGGCACTTCTGAGGCTTCTGATATTACATTAACACCTTGAGGTCCTCCACAGGGGTATACTACTGTGGGGGATTCATCCACACTATATATTTTTAGTTGTCCCGCAGAATATGGAGCATCACAACATTTTATGAATTCACATTTTATTAATATTAAAAATAGATAAGATAATCATATAAATATACATTTAAAAATAGTTTTCCTTTCTCAAAAAATACAGGAAGTACATAAACAGAGGCCCTTGGTAATAGCAAAAGTCTAAATATACAACACTACATTTACAACACTGACATTAAATAGTTAACAAAAATACACAGGTACAAAAGAGAAAAAACACAATACAGTAATACAATGAAGCAACAATGCACCAACAAAGACTAAACTGTAAAACGCCTACGTGCGTTTCGGAACACACAAACATATATATAGTTCCTTCTTCAGGGCGGGAGTATGTGAGCCGGTAATTGGGGGGCCAACAGAATTCAGACCAGTGGAACCCTAGGACCGTCTTGTTTACTTTGTGACAGCCATTCATCCTGATTCCTGTAGAGCCTTCCTGCTTACTAGTTAGCACCCATCGATCTCAGGAAATCTTTGGCATATTTTCCTCCTACACACCAAATTCACGCTCTGTGAGCTTGCTACACCACATATTCCGTGGTTGTACCTATTGAATTCAGATGGCCCCCCCAAATTGGCTAGGACTGCAGATGAAGTAACCCATTGTGTGAGTGAAGGAGAAACATGTAGTGTGTTTACAGTGACACCTGCTGGCAGAGTCAGGGGGTGCTGCTAAAGTAACCCTTCTTGTGGTGGTAGTAGAACCGAGGTCTGCCTTGACAGTGACCCCTACTGGCAGGGGAAAGGACTGCTGAAGGAACAAATTCAATGTGAGAAGGAGATACATGTAATGTGTTTACAGTGACACCTGCTGGCAGAGGCAAGGAGTGCTGCAGAAGTAACACATTTCATATGAACATGAAAAACTTGTAATTGTTTTACCGCAGCACATTCTGGCAGAGTCTGGGAGGGCTTCTGAAGTAACACTTGTCAAGGGCAAATGAGAATGAAAGACTGAAAATACAATGACCTGCTGGCAGAGACAAGGAGTGCTGATGAAGTAACCCATTCCATGTTTGAAGGAGAAACACGTTGTGTGCTTACAGTGACACCTGCTGGCAGAGCCAGGTAGTGCTACTAAAGTAACACTTGTCATGGTGGGAAGAGAATTGAGGACTGCCTTGACAGTGACCCCTACTGGCTGGGGCAAGGACTGCTGAAGTAACACGTTCCATGGGAGAAGGATAAGCGTGCAGTATCTGGATTGGAAGGTTTACGTACCTGCATTTTGGGGTGCACCATGGCTGAGATCTCTCCGTCTGAGTCGATGGGGTAATCCTGAAGGCCAAAATACTGATATGCTTCAGTTTCAAATGCTGGAAACGTAACACCTGAAAGAAGAGACAGAGGTCATGAACCTGGGAAGGACATTAGAGGAGCAATAAGGTGGAGGGTCTGACAAAAAAGAGAGGGAAGAGGGTGGAAAGCTAAAAGGGAGCAGGAATGAGAGGACAGGGGAGAAGACTAGAGAGGCAGAAAGATAAAGTGTGGATCGAGGGAGCGAAGGGCAGAGAGGGACAGGAATGAGCAATATGGATGGGGAATAGGAGAGGGTCTCTGGGACAGAAACAGTATAAGGGAAAGAGGAGGGGATTGAAATGAAAGGAGATTTTACATAAACTACGATATGATCTGCAGGCATAAGGGCTGTAGCCAAGCGTATGTGCTGTATATGAGGCATAAGGGCTGTATAAGAGGCAACAGGCTACATCTGAGGCATAAGGGCTGGATCTGAGGCGCAAGGGGCTGTATTTGAGGCATAAGGGCTATATATGAGGCATTATGGCTGTGTATGATGCATAAGGGTGTGTATGAAGCATAAGGGCTGTATCCGAGGCGTAATGGCTGTATTGGAGGTGCTAGGGGCTGCATATTAGACATAGGGGCTGTTTATGAGATATTAGGGCTGTGTATGAAGCATAAGGCATATATATGAGGCATAAAGGCTGTGTATGATGCATAAAGGGCTACATATGAGGCATAAGGGCTGTATATGAGGCATAAGGGCTATGTATGATGCATATGGGTAGTTGTTGGACTGGGCCCTTTTTGCAGGGTCATCCCTGAACTTTTTGCTTCCTCCTGTATTTTATATGACCTGTTTTTGTTGGTTTTATGACTCTGGGCACTTTACCACTGCTGATCAGTGCTAAAGTGCATATGCTCTACCTATTGTAAATTGATGTATGGATTAGTGACTCCATGATTGGCTTATTTGATTTACTGTCAAACCCTAGAACAGTGCACTGCGGGTGCCCAGGGCTGGTAAATCAAATGCTGCTGGTGGGCTTGCAGCACTGGTTTGTCCACCCACAAAAGCAGCCTGTAAAGTTTGTCTCAGGTCTACCATTGCAGAGTCTGTGTGCAGACTGGTACTGCCATGTTGACTAGGCAAGTGCACGTGATGGCCAGTCCTTAAACCTTCCCTTTTCTGCATATTAGTCACCCCTATGGGAGGCCCAAGGGCAGGGTGCATTGTAGGTAAAAGGTAGGACATGCCTGGTGAGTGTGGCATATCCTAATAGTGAATTTCTGCCATTATCGTTTTTCACTATTGCAAGGCTATCTTTTCCCCATAGGCCAGAATGGGCAGTTTGATTATAACATCTTATAATACTAACTGACACAGGGAACTAGGTAGAATCAGAATAATAAAATACATATTTTAGTGAAGTTTGTTTTAACATTCTGTGTTTCAAAATACCACTTTTAGAAAGTAGGTCTATTCTTGCCTAGCTATCCAAGCCTGCCTCTGCTAGGTTGTGTATTCCTTGTCTGGAGTTTGAGTGACAGAGGCTAGGGGATTCCAGGAGACAGGGTGAGTCAGCACAGAGCTGAATAGAGCTATCTACATGTAGATGGGTGGAAGGGGTGCACCTGGAACCTGAATAAAGCTGTGCCTGCCGTCCACAATGCTGGCTGCACCTCCTGTGGTGCGTCTGATGTCCCTGGCCCACACTGTCAAAGGAAAGAAGGATTTTTGTCAACAAGACTGCACAGAACTGGTTTGGACTGGGTAAAGGATCCTCTGCCTTCAGAGGGCAAAGGATTTGCTAGTATAAATATTGGGAACCAGACCCAAGAACTTTAGATCACTTTTGGGAAACAAGAAGAACCTTTGCCTGGGAGAGGAACCAGAGAAACTGAGGCAGAGACTATCCCTAAGCTGAGTGCTGTTTGGGGGATTGACCTGCAGTAGTTGCCTGACTGCGAAAGAAAGGAGAAAGGACTTTGTGCTACTTTCAAATCAACTTGTAAAGGATCTCCAAGGGCTTGAGATAGAGCTTGCCTCCTGCTGAAGTCTCAGGTACAACAGACTTCACCAACAAGCTCCCCTGCCTTCCCTTGCTGGGAATTGAAGTGCCTGCTGTTGAGCTGGGCCTTCTGACAGTCTGTTTGTCGCTGGGAGCTGGAAGTTCGACTCAAGACAAAGAAGCGTGTCGCTGCCGCAGCCGTTGTCGTCGCATCACCGTAGAAGAGTGTCGCCGTCGCAGCGGACGTTGTCGCATCGCCGGAGAAGCGTGCCGCCACTGCTGCCGTTGCCAGCGCATCAACCGAAGTGGCTCGCATCACCGGAGTATAGTGTCGCCATCGCAACAGACGCCATAGCCTCACCAAAGAAGTGTGAGGCAGGGACTGTCGCAGCTCAAAAGAATCGTTGAGTCGCCGCACGGCCATCGGGTATGCACGAATCGTTGTCGCATCAAGAAGATGCCATTTTGTTTCATTGCACTGGATCTTCATCGCATCATGGCGCGGCTGGTCGCATCGTCACAGAAGTGCAGTAAGAAACCGACGCATCACCTCCCCGCGTGGAGAAGAACCGACGCATCCTCTACCCAGCAGTAGGGACCCGACGCATCACTGTTCTTGAGTGTAAGGAACCGACGCATCACCTTCCCTGCAACACTTTCTTTGTATAGCATTACGCATCCAAAGGTGCATTGAACTCAAAGTGTCATATTTTACATCTAAAGAGAACTAAGCTATTTCTACCATTTTTAAACTACAGAATTATGGATTTTTGTTGTTTGTGGTCTTGTGTTAAGTCTATAAAAATACGTATTTTTATACTACAACTTGTGTGGTGTCCATCTCTAGTGTTGTCACTGGGTTACTGTATGTGATAACAATTGCTTTAAACACTGCCTCTGAGATAAGCCTGTCTGCTCGTGCCAAGTTACCAAGGGGGTGAGCAGGGGTTATTTAGGAGTGTAGCCCCTTACCCTGAGTAGACGCAAGGGTCCCTATTTGGTCAAAGGTGCCTACCTCTGCCAACTAGCGACTCCCAAATCTAACAGCTGTGAATGAGACATAAGGGCTGCAAATGAGGAATAATTGCTGTATATGAGGTATAAGGGTTGCGTATGATGCATATGGGGCTGCATATGAGGCATAAGGGGTGTATATGAGTTATAAGGGCTGTAAATGAGCCAGAATCACAGCACAACACACCAGCAGGTATTTAGATGTATATTAAGGACATCCTGCAAATCAAAGTAAAAGCAGCCCACCCAGCCACCAGAGTACCTCCACAGTCATCACATAAAAGCAGTAGGTACAGCCACGCATCACCTAAAGGCACTGCACAGAAAACTAGTATGTACTGCACGAGAACACCCCCACAGTCCAGCGCATCAAAGTAGTAAGTACAGCACCAGACACTTCTACGACCCAGTGCATAATGATAGAAACCCCCCTCAGCCCTGTATATCAGGGCAGTCTGCCCAGTCCCCAGCATGTCCCCCCGCACAGCCTAGAAACATGCACTGGCTGCACAATACCACTACGCCCCGCACATCACATCCTGCTTTGCAAAGCAGCGTGTCCCAGCCCCCGCTTTGCTCACAGCCTAGGAGCATGCACTGGTCCCACAGTACCACTAGGCTCAGCATCCTAAAGGACGGTGCAATGCTTCACTAGACCCGCCTCCCCCCCAGGCAATCCTTTTAAGCAGTGCACACTGTTCCCACACTGCTCCAACAGCCTAGCACATGTATGTGTCAGTGGCGCCTCTCCTCTAAGGCTGATGAGCGTCACTCCACTGAACAAAAGGAAAAATACACTGAGAATGACTATTGTTATTGTCTTTTGGGGCTGGGCAAGGCTGGCCAGAGAAGGGGGAGGAGGAGTGTCCACTCCTCAAGTAAGCATTACTGTTTGGCCGGCCCTTTTTCCTCACCAGGCTGCATTACACAGGAACATGCAAAGCCGCCCGTTCCCCACCTGAGCGCCGAACCATGGTGCTCAGACCAATCACAATGCTGCATTGCAGGGTTGTGATTGGCTTTGGGGAGCTTGGGAGCTGGGTGCTTCCGGCTACTGGCCAGGACTGCAAGAAGAGAAGTAAGATTACGGAGGACGAAGCAGAGGCTGCGGCCAGGCGTCACAGGGAAATGCCTTTTTTCCTTTTTTTAACCTCTTAAGTGCTGCGCCTATACCAACGGCACCACTACCTCGGGAGTGCTGCCGTCGGCCGTTGGACGTTCCAGCTGCACCTGCGCAATGGAACGTTCAGCACTGGAGCTGGACGTTCCAAAGCAGCTAAGGTGTTAAAACTTTTTTGTCATCTCTCCCTCCTCCCCCGCCCTCGCCCTCCACCTCTCACCTGCCCCATCACTAGGGTCTGGTAGCAGCCGCTACTGATGTATGTATGTGGTATTTCTATAGCAGGAATCTCCCTAACAGGCTGAAGGTGTTAAGGCGCTATGGTCAGACCAAACTTCACCCGAATGGATGACACTGCGGAGTACTCACAGTGCGAGAAAAGTCCAAGCTGTAGGCAGGGAATGGCGCAGGCTGGGTGGGCTGGGGTTGATTGCGCTACCTGCAGTCAGAGCAGCTGTGCTAGGACCTCAGGCCTGAAAGGGCTTCAGCCCCCACCCCCCACCCCATTCACCTTCGGCTAAATACATATCAAACATGACACAATCAGTGGAAAATGCATTCTTGTTTATTATGACATCTCAGCTGCGCCAATAACAATAATGGGCCACATCCAGCATCAACTGCGCTGGCGGTGAAACAACTCAACCACATGTGAATGGAGAGGAGCCGGTGCCTGGGTCGCCAAGTCCTCCAGTTGACGTGTACTCAACCAGCGCACCACCCATTGTAGTTGAGCAGCAAGGATGTACTGCCTGCTTTTACCTTCATCCTTAACACATGTTTTCATCCGGCTCTGTCCTCACAGGTGGAAGAAAGGGGTGTCATGCCATTTCTGAAGAAGTTAGACTTGGGGCCCGATTCACAGAATGAACTTAAGACTCAATCCTAAACTTACTACTATTTTGGTATTCACAGAATGCACTTACTACTTTTGGCATTCACAGAATGCACTTACTACTTTTGGCATTCACAGAAGTTAGGATTTTGTCTTAAGTCTGTCTTAAGTTTGTCTTAAGTCTGTCTTAAGTTTGTCTACAGACAAACTTAAGACAAAATCCTAACTTCTGTGAATACCAAAAGTGGTAAGTGCATTCTGTGAATACCAAAATAGTAGTAAGTTTAGGATTGAGTCTTAAATTCATTCTGTGAATCGGACCCTTGGACCCCGTGGCAGAATCTCAGCAGTCACCATAATTGGTGAGATGTTGTGGCTCACCAGCTTTCCAAAAAAGCAAAAGGACAATTGATGGACGGAATGCTGGACAATGCAAACATTCACCACCAGTCACAAGGATCTGGGTTTAATCCATCCTTCTTTTGCTCACCACACCACCCCAGTTTGGACCCAGCCATATGCAAATCAGTCTTGACCCTGTTCCTCATGGGAATAGTCCAGCCCGAACTGCCAAGCCAGGTCCTGGAATGGCAGGTGAAGCAAACAAGTGATGGATTTAGGCCTAGATCACTGTACTGGGGCAAATGCTTGACATCGTTCAACATTCTGTCCATAAGTTGTTCTTTTTGCATTCGTCACCAGCTTTCTAAACATCTTGAAGAGAACAGTAACCAGATGGTAGTGGGATGCATTTAAAGCCTGGTTTAAGCGCTGAGACTGCCCCGTGGCTGGAATGAATGATATCAGGCAAGATTACAATGATAGCGTTTCCACCTGTTTATCCAGCTGTTGGGTCTTCCTGAGGCCTCCCGATTAAAAATCATGGGGCATATTATCAACAAATAGCGATATTTATCGCTAAATGAGCTTAGCGATATTTGTTTTATCGCCGCGCATCGCTGGATTTTATCGCAGAGATAACGTGCAATTAGCAGCATTTATCTCCAAAGCGATCAAATATCCGGCGATAGCGGCGAAATGTGTAAATATTGCTGGAAATCCAGTGATATTCAGGCATTATCACTAATAGGGACTTAGCCTGAATATCCACCTCCCATTGGAAATACAGGCTGAGAAGTGGTCTGAGCAGGCGTTAGGTTTTGGCGATATTCTCGCTTAGCGCAAATTTTTTAATTGCTACGCCTGCGTTGATAATAGGCGATAGTGATGTTAGCAACTGCTTTCAGTCGCTAACAGGTTGGGTACGCCCACTTTGCATGTCATTAGTGATAAATATCGCTGACATGCAAAGCAGGCCCCAAACCGCTCGCTATCGCCTACAAGCTGTCGCTAACTGCAGTTAGCGACAGCTTGCTAATAGGGCGATAAAATTATCGCCGCTTTTTGGCCGAAAACAGCCGCAAAAGCAGCGATAATCTCATATCACCCGCCTTGATAATATGCCCCCTTCTTTTTACTCCATGCTACTTGAAAGCTGGTGTTAATGGCACCTTCTTTTCCTGGGTGAACTGTTACTACGTCGGCCTTCCTGAATGAGCTATTTACAAGCTTTAAGGCGTTCAGAATATGGCAGTGTGACTTGTTGTGAATTTCTGGATCTCAGAGGCTAGTTGTAAGCCGCATGGGTTGTCAGTTCCTAGAAGGATACTTTATAGGGTGCTCTGATTTACCCATGGAACCTATTATGAAAATCAATGACCTTCAATTAGCATTCGCATATCAACAACTCCCCAAAAATGTTAAGGATTTTTCCAAATTGTCTTTCCAAGTCTGGTGGTATGCTGTTTGTTACAACCACAGACTCGAACACAAACATTTAATGTAACACATTTTCTGAGCATTAGCAAAAAGTGTTGTTTTCTTGAAAAACTCATGGTAAAAACTAGTTGTTTTTTATTGAAATCTGTAGAAGCTGTTTTTTAGCTGCCGAATCATTAATTTCTCTAAAGGGATTGTGTCAGCAGCCTGTAAACATTGTCAAATCCAGTAAAACATGTTTTTTTAATCGTATTGCGTTCCACCCATTTATTTAAAAATGCACAAAGTATCACCTGCTATTCCTGTATTGGAGGTAAGGATATCCCTGCCCCATTGGTTGAAGTGTTAGCCCCGTCTCTGTTTCTGTCCCTGTGGCTGAAGAGAGCCTGTCCCTTTAAAGGAGCACTGTGCGGCAGGAGCACTGCTGACGTCACCTCACCTCTGGGCCAGGCGGGTTTTGAAAGCGCTCTTGAATATTCACCTGTGGCACACCTCAATAAAAGGTCTGAAAATACCAGTTACTAATAGGCTTGGAAGCACTCCTACTTGTGCTGTTTACGCTCACACTGACACGTGTTACCTCTTGATATTAGACTCACTGTTATGGTATGTGCCACGGTTAGTATCTGCCATTTTGTTATCAGATACCCGCTCATTGCTACTTCTGGATGAATATATGAATGCACCAACACACAATGTATTGTGTACACAACAAAAACACACTTTCATGAACCATACCAATCCTTGGGTTTTACTGTCATCTAACCTGCAAAGAGAGGCCAAACATTGAATGGGTGCATAGAACGAACTTGGTGAGCAGTGTAACACTGGATGCGTGCAGAGAGGCACCTACCCCTAATGTTTAAAACCCTCCGGACAGGGAACTAGACTGAGTAGGCAAAGCCCCCCCATCCCGACCGGCCACACGCGGGGCCAGCCTTAGGCATGTGCAAGCTGTGCACCTGTACAGGGCCGCCAAACCCCAGGGACCACCACAGCAATATATATCCTTAATATAATAATCCTCTGAGGATGGATACATATTTGCGTGGCAGCCCCTGGCAGGGATTTGGCGGCCTGCTGCTCTGTTCCACTTCCAAACACCCTGACACCCCCCTCTTCACTGGCCTCCGCGCCTCTTCCGGGGCCCTCTTCCGGGGCCCTCTACCTACGCTCCCTGCCCAGGGCCACCATGAGCCTTGAGCCGCCCCTGCCACACGACCCCCCCCCCCCCCCCCATCATCCTAGAGACATAGAGACAGGACCCCAACACAGAGAGGCCAATAGTAGTTTGTGCAAGTGGAATGAATCCGTCACAGCACCTAGAGGGACGCCCCTCAAGAAGAGAGAGCAAGGGAGGGTAGAAACCATTTGAGCTAGCCCGGGGGAACCCCTTGAGGACATATAAATGACGAAGGGGGGCTTGGGGAATTCTTCCCCTTGCTGGTGACGCATTTTGATATAGATGTTGACCCCACCCCCCTGATCTAGTCTTCCCAATCAACGTGCTGCTTCGTCTCCAGCGGTGTCTTTGGTCTTGTAACACAGTTGCTCTCCTTTGTCAATGCCAGGCCTATTTTTCAAGAAAATACAGGTGTGGGTAATATGTAACCTTTGACCTCGTGGCTACTGCTGGAAAGTAGACCCAGGCATGTACCTGCTTCGGTGAATAACTTCCTTATTTCACTCAGAGGCACTTGTTCTATAACCACCCCCCTGACCTTTTCTATTATATTTGCCCTCCTGGGGTAATTGAAGGAGCCCATCAAATCCCCCTCTCCCTCCCTTGTTACAGACTTGGGGACAGGTTTATAAACTTTGATGAAGCGCAACGCAGCAACGCAGCAACTGCGCAACGCAGCAACACAGCCATATCCCTCCACTATCCTTCTCAATCCAAATAACTGACTAACACATCAACCACTCAAACTACTTTCATATTTTCACTATACTAATTCACCACTAATCCTTTATGGGTTCCGAAGTAGCGCGCTACTCGCCGTAAAAGCGTTTCGACGCCTCGTTGGGGGAGTAAGCACTATATGAATATAATTACAATACAATGCAATATGGAGAGGGCAATAATGCACCATATCTATCAGGATTCGCCAGCTCTCTCCTAGCGCGGGCACCCTCAGTGCAGCCTGGCACAGAGGCAGGCACCCTTGCTCCATGGGGCAAAGGGGCCTGCGTTGGGGACAAGATTGTTTATGTGCAGGAAGGGACTCCTCCCTGCACAGAAACAATCCTTGGAGGCGTCTTCCTCTTTGCGTGTCGCAGAATGCCGCGCACGTAGAATACAGAAACACTGAGGAGAAATAATGATATCTGTCCTCGTTCCACAGGAAGGCGGAGCATTCTGATGCAATCCCAGGTTTCCCTGTCTTGATAAATGTAGGAATGTACCAAAAAGCATGGGTGGAGCGGGGGAACACCCACGCTCCACCCATGGAACGTGTTCCCAGCGGAGAGTTGTGCAAGGGAGCGAGCTGTGCCGCCGTGCATTACGCCAGATTTTCCAAGCAACACAGCGCCAATACAGTGCCAAAATATTGACACTCAAAATATCCCCACGCAAAAATATTGCAACAAAAAAATTTCCTGTACTTATAATGGTAAGTAGAAAAATATCGGAAAAAAATAAAGGCCATTAATATAATTGTATAACATATTGATTTTTTGATATATATATAATAATATAAACATTCATTTTAAAAAATGTTAAAAATATTTAATATATATCTTAACAAACATAACAAATCAACCTAATTAAAACATATTAAACACACATATAATAATTCACATATATTACATATATCTACTTACAAAAAAGTTATTACATTAATCATTGTAATTCATGTTTTAATTTTATTATATATATATATATATATATATATATATATATATATATATATATATATATATATATATATATAGCATTTTAAGATGTTTATTTTTTATTATAAGGGTTTGTTTTTTAAATATTTTATGGTAATGGTATATGTATGTGTGTATATATCTATATCTATATATATATATCTATATATATATATATATATCTATATATATATATATATATATATATATATATATATATATATATATATATATATCTATCTATATATATATATAGATATATATATATATATATATATATATATATATATATATATATATATATATATATATATATATATATATATAGATAGATAGATATATACACACATACATATACCATTACCATAAAATATTTAAAAAACAAACCCTTATAATAAAAAATAAACATCTTAAAATGCTTTAAATGTGGCAAAAATGAGTTTACCCATTATAAATATTAATAATTACAAATATACTTTTAAAATAAACAGTAGCATAATAATATGCTTTATCTATACTACTATTATAAAGGAAGAACTTTGAGGCTTTGAGGCGGGTAAACTCTGGAATCACAGCGCCAATCCACACACCCGATACATCGTTGGAATCCTCAGGGTGTGCAGATGGACATAGGCTAAATAAAGTTAAGCAATACGTTATATTTCAAAAATTTACATTATAAAAAAAAGTAGTCCCCTCGAAGTAGCGCTGGCCGCGACCTGCGTGCTGACGTCAGGAGCACGAGGAGGAGCGGCGTCCAGGAGCGGCAGACATGGCACGGGGGAGGAGCGGTGACGCGCGGCGAGGAGCGGTGGACTGAGGAGCGGCGGCTGAGGTAAGGCAGCGGGGGTTGGGGCAGGCGAGGGACGGGGTGATGTAAGGCTCCAAACTACCATGATCACGCTCATTAGTTTTACCTCAAACACAGCTCAGGAAGTTGAACTGCAGAGCGCCAGCGTTTCAGCGTTTCAGCTTTAAGGGTCATTAGGTTGACACGCGGGCATTATGTTACTATGCTGGAATCTCGGCACGCCAAGCTCCGTCAAGGGGAAACCCCGCTCAAAGAGACCCCACAGGCGAAAGTGATCCGTCAACCTCGGAGCCGTGTTTAAATGTGCCCTCTTTTCGTGGTACTTTTCATGTGGACGGGGAAAGCAAACAGCCCAAAGCGCACTGCTGTGCCTATCATATGTCGCCTTTTTAGGGCTCCGGGGGACAATGTCGGTGCAGGCGGGGGTCGGGGCAGGCGGGGGACGGGGCGGGCAGGGACGGGGAAAGCAAGCTGCCCGAAGGAAATCCAGGAAATCTGGTTCGGTATATCCCCACTCTAAACACATGGAAATGGTAATTTCCAGGCGAAGGCTGGAGTAATAGCTGCAATACAGTGAGACGGTTTTACATTATAGTGCACTGCTGTGACTACCATATGTCGCCTTTTTAAGGCTCCGGGGGACAATGTCAAGGCAAGCGGGGGTCGGGGCAGGCGGGGGCCCGAAATGCTGGACAATGTCGGGGCAGCCGGGGGTCGGGAAAGCCTGATTGCTCCCGGACAAGGTCGGGACGGGCTGCTAGTAGCAACATAAATGAAAGAATAAAATATTACATTTAATACATATACTGTTCCTACTACAATTCATACCAAACTATAGAAATTAATATATATAAAAATTTACTACTCCCATGTCACACAACACAAAAATATTATAACTGGTTAAAATGTATAAATCTCCCTCTAATAAATGCAACAGTAGTAAAAGTGTTTGATAGCAGATAAGTAATATTTACTGTACCATTAATTAACAAACAAAATATCTTCAATAAAATACAATTATTTTTAAAACAAAGGGCCCGATTAGTAAGACAGTGGGACCACCATCACTGGCAGTCTCACTGCCACCGGACAAATGAAATCTGCCCACCATATTTCAATAGCGGTGCAGTTGGGTGGTGGTCGGAAAGGCCAAACTCCACGCATCCGATGGGCTCCTTGAGGCCGCCTGTACGGTGGTGAGGCTTGTAGTCCATATAATGGGGGCGGTGCCTAATAGGCACCACTCCAGGGATTACGATGTCCCTTTTCACCTGCCTCTTCATGGCGGTTAACTAGCCATGAAAGGCAAACGGAAAGGGACTTAGAGGGTCTGTAGCAGGCCCCCTTCACCTCTGGCCTTCGGATGTGGGCACTGGGGGGCACCTATTGTGCTCCCCTACATATCCCTGCACCATCTGACAGGCACGCATTGGTGCCTGCCACATAGTGCAGGGATATGTGCAGTGTCACCTTTTTGCATTGCAGTGGGCACTGCAGCCAGCGGCAGCTGCCTCAATGCAATAGATAGGCATTGCAACTGCTGTGGTGGCAGTCGCATCCTGGACGTGCTGGACCGAATAGGACCCACACCTCCTGTGGCTCTGGTGTCGGCACGTGAGTCATCAGCTCCTCATTGTTTTTAATCCTGACACCGGGTAGCTGAATAAAGTCACAATATAGCTAACCCTGTAGCCAGGTTTAAGTCTCACATCACAGCACTGCACTTTCTTGCTCCACACACACCGGCTCAAATAAGGGTTTAGTATACCCTGCCTGACCAAATAAAACATCCCTAAGCTCCTCCCTCGTAGAGAGGGGGTTCTAGCCCACACGAAGACTAGGTCTTTCGTGTGAGGAAGCAACCCCATGATGAAGCTAGACACCTCTGGTGTGTGAGGGGAACCATCCTAAAAAGGGAATTCCCCCCGCATGACACACTAACCTCCTCCTAAACCGGACCTGTGGCTTGTTTCGTGTGATACAGTCGCATTTTAATGCCTATGACGGGCCCCGACAGACTGTCAGGCGGTCCCGATTCCCGATAGGGTGGTGGGCGGACGTAAGTCCACCCACCATCCTAATCGGCCCAAAGTCAATTAAAAAATAAATATATACATTGAAATATAAAATAAAAATATATTTAATATTAAAAGATTTTACAAATAATAACATATAACTATCTTCAATACATATCACAAATACCTACAAATATTATTCTAATCATATTACAAACATAATTTTCATACAAATAAATATTTTTATATATAAATTATTTAACATTTATTTAATTTGAATACTTTTCACCATATAATACCCAAAAAATCACAACAGGACCTACAAAATATTTACACTATTGATATATTCAGCAAACTAATTTTCATTATTCAAATTTCATTATTAATTAATTATTATTAATGTAAGTCCCACACAAAAAACCCCACAAAGCACACAACACACTAATAGCATTTAACATAAAATAATCTACACAACTAGCATAATTAATTATTATATTAATAATTAATATTAATTCAAAAAATATTCACCAATTGCTGAAAAATTAATTTACTTCCCATCCCCTACTGCTTCAAAATCCACACTTAAAATCTCCAAGAAAAAAATATTTGTACAATTAACATGACTAATTACCCCAAGGTCCCTTATGTCCTCGTCCCATTCATTATAAATTGGAGCTAACCATCTCCCGACAGAAAAAAAGACAAGAGGAATGCTGGGACCCTAATACTGTCCCTCCCACCGGGAGTACATAAGCAGTACATACCCATCATCCCGCCTGTTCTTTTTTTCTGTCTGTCGACAGAATGGACTTGACTGTGCTGGTGCTGCTCCTGCTGGGCTGGAGTAGCGGTGCTTCTCTTATCCCCCCACCCGACTGCCTGGATGCGCGAGCGCGGGGTTCCCTGGACTGTATCCTGGACTGCCGGGCTTGCTGGCAGTCGGTCTCTGTTGGAACCGGTGTCCTGCTTGCTCTGCCTGACCTCCTGGGCCTTTGCGGCTTGGGGTGGAGTTGCCTGACCTCCTGGGCCTTTGCGGCTTGGGGTGGAGTTCCCGTTTTCTTCCGGGTCACAGGATCCCGAGCTTCGCCAAGTGAGATGTGCCGACCTGGATGGGCTCCTGCCGCTCTCCTGGTGTGATGGCGGTTGCAGTGGGGGCCTTGTTCCTGGGGGTGGCCCCCACTCCGGGTAAGTGGTGCCGCTTGCCAGTTTTCTTACTTCCCTGCCTGTTTAACTACTGTTGCCCGCCCCCTGTGCGCTGCTCTGCTGGTCTTCTGTGCTGCTGGTGTGTTAGGCTGCAGGGCTTTTATGGCTGTATGCTGGCGGTGAGACTTGTTGTCTGGTGGCACCTGCTTCCGGTTAGCAGCTTCCTTTCCCGGCCTGTGGTGGCCGTTGCTGCCTCTTTCCAGGTGCTTCCCACTGCTGGTTTCAGCACGGGGATTTGCTTTCATTACGTTACTCCCCGGTTGTGCTACGGAGGGCTACAGTGTCTGCCTTTGGTGCTGGGTTGACCGGTTCGTGTCTCGGGTGCCTCGGAGTGTTGGCTTGCAGTTGGTGCTCTCCCCGTGCGTGCACTCTGGGAGTGTTCCTTGGGGTTCCTGTGACCCGCCCACCGGGCCCCTGTTGGTGCAGGCAGTCGTGCACTATTTCCGCCTGCTGTGGGGTTTTGCCCCTTTAGTGTGCTGGCTCTGGTGCTTTCCGTCGCTGTTTTGCAGCGTCGTCAGGTTCCCCTGGTTGCGGCACTCCGTGGTGAGGTGGGGTGTCCCGCTTTCTCTGCTGTTGGGGTCCTGCTCCACTACCCAGTCCCCCATGTTTCCTGCAAGGGGGGGTTGGTGTCACCGCCTCGTGGCACGTAGGTGTCCCATTTGGCTCTCAGGCCTTGTGGGTGCTTCCTTTTGGGGTGCTACGAGAGCAGTGCGCTGCTCCCTTTGGGGGCTGTGGCTCATGGGGGTGCCGGTATTGTCCCGGGGCCTTGTGCCTGCTTGCTTGCGTTCTGCCCCCTGCTGCTTGCTCTGTGGGTCGGGGTCGCCTCTCGCTTGCTTGATGGCTGCTGGTTGGGGTGTGCTTCTGGTCCTCCCTGCTCCGGGTTCCTCCGCGGCTCCCTGCTGGTGGTGGGATGGTGTTTCTGCTCCTTGTGCGGCTACGTGGGGGGTACTGTTGGCTCCCCTGGGTTCCTGTTGGCCTGCCAGGGTCTTCCCCGCTTTTCTTTGTTACCCCTGTGCGTCCCTCCTTCTCGGGGTGTCGCGGGTGAAGTTGTTGTGGCCTAGCCTAAGGTGTGCTGGGTCCGTCTGTCTGCCCGCCTATTCTTGGGAAGTGTTTCCTCCACTGTGGGCAGCCTGTTAGGTAGTAGCTTCTGCTACGCTTCGGTGTGCTGGGTGTTCAACTCCGCTTCCTGGCTTCTGTGTGGTTGGTCGGGGTTGGTGCACGGGGGCTCCTGGTTCCTGGCTTAGAGACTCCCGTCCTTTGGGCTGTGCCTGGTTCCTCTTGGGGCATCCTGGTGTCGTGCCTGGTGCTCTCTGGGGCGCTCTGCCCCCTCTGCCTACGGGTCCGGTTTGCAATTTGTTTTTCCGGCTTCCATACCGTTCTGTGGGTTGGCCTCTCTGTGTTCCAGGGTTGCTCATGCTGCCTCATTTGCGGCTGTTCTGTTCTCCTTTGCTCCGGCCTGGGGCTTTGGAGGTTTGTCCTGGTGCATTCTGTGTGCTTGGGTTGCTTCGGGGGTCTGGCTGGTTGTTCCTGTTTCCAGATGCTTGCCTCATCCTTGCTGGGTGCTTCTGTCTTTGGTTGCACCTGCCCAGGCGCTCACTGTGCTTGCCTTCGGCTTGCCTCGGTGTTTCCTGGCCGCCCCTCTGGGTTCTGCCGACATTACTGCTCTCATCTGGTCTCTGCGGTTTTGCTTGGTCGGGCCTGGTTTATTCCTGGTTGGGGCCAGCTGGGGGTGCCTGGTATGGGCTTCTCGGGCTGGTGTGGTTGGGTGCATGCTCTTCCTTTCCTTTGTGTCCCCGAGGGGTGTGTTTCCGGTGGCGGTTTGCCTTTTGGTCCCTGGGGTTCATGCCGCTCTGTTTGGCCCTGGTTGTCTTTCGCTGCTGCCTTGTCCTTAGCGTGGCGCCTGTTTCCCCTCTTCTGTTCTGCGGTTCTCCCGGTTAGGGGTCCGTCTGAGCTCTGGGTGCATTTGCTCCTTGAGGGGTCTTGGTCTTGTTTGGCTTTTCCCATTGTGGATGCCTGGCTGGGTATCTGCTAGGGCTTTCCCCTCCTGCGGGTTTTGGAAAGCTACTGGTCACCTTTTTCGGCTCTGCATCCTTGCCTGGGCTTTCTTTGTGTGTCCTGGCGGGGCTCTGTGCTGTTTTATGGCGTGTCGTGGTGGGTATTTCTGGGCCTGCTCCTGTCGCCAGTGCTCTTCCCGGGCTTTGTTCGCCTGTGTTTGGGTGTTCCTTTTTCTGCCTGGTCCTGGTGTTTCCGTTGGGTGCTGTTGAGCTTCGGGTTTTCCCCTTTGCCCTGGTGCTCCTTCTTCGTTGACTTTCTCCTGGGTTGCGGTTCCCCTATTCGGGCTGTTTGGGGTCCCAGTCTTCGGTGCTTCTGGGTTAGCGTGTCCTGGGCTGCCTCCTGTTGCTCCAGGTCTGCTGGCTTCCTGTTGGTTCGGGGTGGCTTCGGGCTGTGCCTCCTTGGCTTGCTGGCTGTGCTGTCGCATTTTGGCCGGCTGTGGATTCTGTTTTGCTGGGCGTTCCTGGTTCTTCCTGGTTCAGGTGTCCGAGGCTTGCTCCTGTCTTCCCTTGCTTCCCTGGGCTTTGTTCCCGGTGTGTGTCTGTTTGGGTGACCCCCCTTCTCTGGTTTGGGTGTGGTTCTGTGGAGTTCCTCTTTGCTGTGGGTTGTCTGGGGTTTTGCTGCTTCTTGGCCCTCTGCCTTCTCTGCTTCTCTGGTTTCCGCTTTGGGGGTTTCCTCCGTTTTTTTCCTTTCAGCCTTCTGTGTGGTCTGGTGGTGGTGTCCTGGGGGTTTCTGTTGGCCTCCCTGCCCTTTGCTTAGGCCTGGGCACTGCGTAGGCTCCTTCTGAGGGTTGGTTGCATTGGAAGGTTGCTTGGCTCCGATCCTGGCTTCCCGGTTCCTTTTGCATTTGTTGCCCTGGTTTGTGCTGTTTTCTTTGCTCCTCTCCAGCGTTGGCTGGGGTCGGGCCTGGTGGGTTTCTGGTCTGGGTTCTGTGCGCCCTGGGGCATTTGTTTCCTCTGCTCCTGCTCTTGCTGTGTGGTTGGCCTGGGTGTTGGGTGCCTGTACAGTCCTCTGCCCTGTTGGCACCTGTTTTTTTCTGCCCTCTGGTGGATCCTTGCCTGGTTGTTTCCTGGTTTGGGGGCTGCCGGGGGTTTCCGGTTGCCCTGGGCTTCCGCCCTGCCTTGTTTTTCCCTCCCTTTTGGGGTTGTGGGTTTTTGATGTTGTGGCCCGTGGCCTTGTCCCCGCCATTGCTGGGCTGGTTTGGTTCCAGATTGTTGGTTTCCGGTCTTTGTTGGCCTCTCCGTTGTTTGATCGGCTTTCGGCTGGTTCTTTCTGGGGGTGTCTCTGGACTGTGGTTTTTGGGTTGGCCTCCTCTGCCCCTGCTGTTCTGGGTTTAGTAGCCTTCCTGGTTTGGTTTGGGGCCTCCTTCCCTTTGGGGCTTTTGGCCTCCTTGGGTTTTGGGTCTCTATCTCCTTCCCTGTCCTTTTCATATTGTTTGGGGACTCGCTCCTATTCGGCCCCTGGGTTCATGCTGTGGCTCCTTCCTCTGTGCTGGGTGCATGGTGGTTGCCTTTTGATGGCCCATGGGGTGCTGGCTTTTCTTTCCTGGTTCCTGGGCCTCCTCTGTGAGGTTTGATTGGCTTTTGTCTCTGGCTCTCTAGGGGCCGGGTGGTTTGGTTTGGTGGGGTGGGCCATTTTCTGACATGTGCTGCCTTCCTTCTTTGTTGGTCTGGGTGCTTGTGCCTGCACTCTGTTGGCTGGTCTTGGCTCTTTTCTACGGCCTTCTTCAGAGCAGTCGCGGTTTGCTCTGTGTCTGTGTGGCTGCCGGGTCCTGTGTGCCTTCCTGGTGGTTCTGGGGTGGGTGGCCTTGTCCGTCCAGTGGGTTCCTTGGCTATGTCCTTTGGGTCTTGGTCCTGGTTGTCCTGTCTCTGGTTTCTCTGGTTGGCGGCCTCCTTGTTGGAGCCCTGGCCTTCTGTTTTTTTCTTGGTTGTCACCAGTCCTTGTTTGGTCCCTGCTGTCCTGTTCTGGGTTGCGGGCCTGGTTGCTTCCTGCTGTCCCCCCTTCCCTCCTTCTTGGTGCTCCCTTGGGTTGCTGCTTTTGTTGTGGTTTCCTGGGTGCGCTTGTGGGTTCGGAAAGCCGTTTTTCTGCTTTGGTATTCTCCAATTTGTAATGAATGGGACGAGGACATAAGGGACCTGGCGGTAATGCTCTATTACTTACCGGTAATCTTCATTACTCCGGGTCTCGTTGTCCTCGTCGCATTCATACACCCCTCCCTTCCTGTTTGGGTTTGGTTGTACAGACGGGATGCTGGGAATGTACTACTTATAAACTCCCGGTGGGAGGGGCAGTATTAAGGTCCCAGCATTCTTCTTGTCTTTTTTTCTGTCGGAAGATGGTTACCTCCAATTTGTAATGAATAGGTCAAGGACAATTGGACCTGGAGTAATGAAGATTACCGGTAAGTAATAAAGCATTATCAATTGAACGCATTATATTAATTATAAAGCGAATTATAAATCATTAAACTTAATTAACTTCCCACCCTTTACCCCTATAATACCCACAATCTGCACCTAAAATGTAACTTTCACAAAACTTATTAACACAAGCAAAATACATTTTTCATTAAAAATCAAATAGTATTTCACAACAAATTATAAATTAATTAAAATTAATTTACTCCCCACCTTTTATCGCTAAAAACCTACAACACACATCTGAAAGATGGTAATTACACAATTGAAATACATATTTATCAATTAATTATTTATTATTAATTATCAACTGATAATTAATTAAAAATAAATTACTTCCCGTCTTTACTCCTAAACACCTAAAAGTGATCACACAATTAACATAATTAATTATTAGTTAATTAATTATTGTCAATTAGCAAATAAATAATCAATTGAAAATAAGTTACTTCCCACTGATTACCCCTATAATCCTACAACCCGCACCTCAAAAAAATTACACAGTCAACATAACTAATTAATTAATATTAATTATCAACTAATTATTCATTTTTTTTTAAATGACTTACCACCCTTTACCCCCATAACACCACAACCTGACCCCCCCCCCCCTAAAATAAGGAAGTATCAAAGAGAGAGCGAGGAAGGACATTGGGAAACTTCCTTTCCCCCTGATTTGCAATACTTTAGAACAGCCTGGACGGACCCACTAATGAATCCTCCTACCAGGATGACTCAGTGCCATGCAATGGAATAAAATAAATTTAGTAGGTTTGTAAGAAGAACCCTCACCCACCAACCTAGTTAGTGGTATGCTTCATCTTTGGGTTCCCAGCTAGGCTGCCAAATGCCACCCAGCTGTGCTTCGATCCCTGAGTTACAGCGGAGCGGGTTTTGGTGATGTGTGCTCGGAGTGGTGAAATAAAAAATGCCTTCTTGACAACGGACGGACGAGACGGACGAATCCAAGGATTTCTTCCAACATACCATGCTCTTCATTAAAGAATGGATGAGTCACAACTACCTAAAATTTAAACTTTGATAAAACAGAGATAGTTATTTCCAATAACAGACTCGATCAGTGGATGTCAGCACATTGGCCAACTGCATTGGGTACTCCACCTATCCCTAAAACCTCGGTCAAAATTCTGGGGATCAAAATCAATGCCAATCTATCCATGCATGAACAGATCAACATGGTTACTTCATCTTGCATCTACCATTTGAGGATCTTCAAGAAAATCAGGAATTTTTTTACTAGGGAGGCAAGCATGGGAATCATGCTGGCCTTGATCATACCCAGGATGGACTACGCCAACGCTACCCATTTGGGGCTCCCTGCCAACCAAACCCATAGGTCGCAGCTGATTCAAAATCAATTACCTCGGCTAGTCTTTCAGCAACCAAGATGTTGTCATACCAAGCCACTTATGAAGCAGCTTCACTGGCTCCCTGTAACTCAGAGGTCCATGTTTAAGACAGGGTGTATGATTTTCAACGCACTTTACACAACGGGCCCCAAATACATATCCGCAAAGATCTCACAGTACTTGCCCAAATGGAATCTCAGATCAGCATCAATGAATTTGCTGACTATTCCCAGAATTAAGCGCAAGAGAACGGGCGGCTCTCGCTTTTCTGTACTTGGCCCAATACTTTGGAATTCTCTGCCGATAGATATCAGACTAACATCGGAGTATATCAGCTTTAGGAAAAAAATGAAAACTTTGCTGTTCACCCTAGCCTACTGTTAGAGTTCCTCTGGACGGCTCACCCATCTCCAACAGCGCCCAGAGACCTTTTGATAAATTAGCGCTTAATAGATTCCCCAAACATAAACATAAATAAATATTGTTCAATAAAATATAATCATTAATTCATTGTAATTAAATTACTTCCCACCGTAGTCCACTAGAAACCCACGACCTGCGGCGGACCCAAAGATTTTCTGTAATCAAAATAAATGTAATAACTACTAAAAATGTATCACATGTATTAAATAACATGAACAGCACTTAAATAAAACATTACATCACATACAATTAAAATAAATTTCTAAAATACTGACTTCGATATTTTAAAAATCAATATCACTTAACTTCAAATCAATAATCTTGACATTGATATTTCCATGTTAAACAAAGAGGGGGGACCAAGGAGCTATAAAGGTCCAGTGTCCATGCTCCTAATATAAATCTATTTATCAACAGGAGGACAAAGTTCCTAGATCAGGGTGCAAAAGTCACCCATAGATCAAGGTGCAAACAGTCACCAACAAGGGTGCAAAAGTCACCCATATATCAAGGTGCAAAAAGTCACCAAAAGGGGTGCAAAAGTCACCCATGTATCGGGGTGCTAACAGTCACCCATATTTTAGAACAAAGAAAAATTAAGAAAGAAGGTAGACTGTCTACCTTCTTTCTTAATTTTTCTTTGTTCTAAAATATGGGTGACTGTTAGCACCCCGATACATGGATGACTTTTGCACCCCTTTTGGTGACTGTTTGCACCTTGATCTATGGGTGACTTTTGCACCCTGATCTAGGAACTTTGTCCTCCTGTTGATAAATTGATATTTCCATGTCACGATATTTTGAATGAACTCGATATTGTTGCAAATCGATATTTGCAACTTGATATTTTGTCTAAACACCCACAGTGCCATGCAAGGTGCCATGAGTTGCTCGGTAAACCTAACTTAAGGATTGCTTTGCTGCCCTTGTGACATCATGCGTGAAGCAATGGCAAAGCAATCCCATGATACATCTGGCACAAAATGCATATTTTACTTCTGAGAGGCCAATAAGTGAATGGACACAATGACTGCCCTCATCTTCCACCCTGAAATAATACCCTCCTCTCCACCAGCGTGGCCAAGGATTGACTATGCAGGCAGCCAGGTGGCAGACTGCGCATCAGTTTTATAGCCCTGAATTTCCAGAACCCAGAGGGTCTGGTGAATGGTGGGCCACAAGCGACCTTTACCTCCTTACCTTGGTTGAACTTGTCAGTGAAGTCCAAGCAGCACTTCACCAGGTTCCACATGAGCTTGTAGGCATCGGTTGTGAGGATCTGCAGACCTACGGGTCCTATCTCAAGTGCTGTTGAGAGAAGAAAAAGGGCTGTCATCAAAGATAAGAGGAAGGAAAGACAGTGGGGTGAAGCAGTTCACATCTGCAGCCCCTGAAGTTACCCATGTATCTAGGATTTCACTTTCTGGTTTTGAAATGACAGAGCAGGACATAGGTACCGTTCTAATTTCTTCCCAACAGAGGGCAGGGCAGAAGAAAGATGGCAGACAAGGAGAGAACTGCATTTCTCCCTTATAACCAGTAGATGGCAGAATAAGACATAGGTGCCACACTTATGTATCCATTAGAGGTGAGAGAAGGTCATAGATGGAATTACCATCTTCCACCACCAGAGGGCTGAGTGCTTCAGTGCTTGGTCCCAGTAATGCTGGTTAATGTGGCTGCTTATGTACATTTCTATGGACTTTGGCAGGGCTATTGAAAATGTAGAATTCTGTTAAAGAGTCTCAGACTCCCTCACCCAATACATGACAGCATTTTTCTTGAGAGATTTCTGAAAAGTGGAGGCCAGGTCCTTGAAGGTGAGTAACAGCCCTGAATATCTAGCAGCTTAAAATAATAAATGGAATTGTTCACAAGACAGCCAGGATCTCTTTCTCAGTTTGAGACTAAGCTTCTTCATGACTTTTAAGACTCCTCCTGGTGTATGTATTAATGTAATAATGTGCCTCAGCTTATCCTGCTGGCCTTTGATGGCACTTATGCCGTCTTGAACATTTATGGGCGTGGATCCTGAAGGGTTGTATGGCATTACAATGAATGCCTTTACCACACATTCTTTACCACGCATGTGAAACCAATATAGTTTTATATGTACTACTTACTGGCAGTCCCCAGTAGGTGGTTATTGTTAGGTCTGCATTTACATAGACGGAGCCTTCTTTGGGGGGCTAATAAATTTGGCCCAATTTGACAAATCTTCACAAAACTTTCCAAAACAAAAAGAGCATCCACATAGCTCCTTCATGGAAAGTTTCGGGGCGATCCGTCAAGAGGGGACTTGGACAAAAGGGGGTCCCAAAATGCACAACCTCCATGAATTTTTCATTGACTTCTTTAAAACAGGTTTTAGCAAAAACCTCTGAATGGAATTACACCAAATACGGCAGGAAGCTGAATGTTGGGTCTATCAATTGGGGGGTTTATACCCAAGTATGGTCACTGGGACCTGGGTGGACTAAGTATTAAGAGGAAGGGGTCCCAGTAAGGAAGGACAGGACTTTAGAACAGTGAAAATATTGAATCACACAGACAATCAATCAATCCACATTGTTTTAATCACAATGGGAGTAAACAATGAATGTACAAGAATTGATACATCAAGTACGTAGTTGCAGGTAGTGCCCCAAAAGAAAGGGAAGTGGGGGTGAGGATTGTGATTGTGTGAGGACATAGTGCAGGGAAGCAAGAATGATTTGAAGGTGACAGACAATCAACCAATAGAAATCCGTAAATTGATAAAGTTACACATCATGTACAAAACAAAAGACGTATTAGTCATTTTTCAAGTGAGACATACTTCACATTGTTCAATTTATGAAACATTAGGGCGTGAAGTTGACATAAAAAACAAGTGGTTGTCGACGTTTCGACCCTTAACAATTACGCAGGATTTAGTTATATCCTTGCAGTAGGGTCTTCATCAGGACAGCAGGGCGGGGCAGAAGACCTAGTTGATATATGAATACATTAAATTAGAAGTGTGACAATATCCCTAGTTTGATCATGACATAACATTGCACACACCCCTTACTGGGATAGGTATAGGGTCGACAAAGAGAGCTTCAGTCATACTTATGGAAATTAAATACGATACTTATATGAATTATATAGGTCTCTGGATGCGATATATTGACGATATTTTGCTGATCTGGAACGGCAACCTCGAGGAATTATCGTCCTTTTTCACGTGGCTCAACCTGCAATCTGAATTTCTTAAATTCACCATTCAGTCTGATAACCATACAATAAACTTTTTGGACCTCACTATCTATGAGAACTCTGGATGTTTACTCACGACATTGTACCGCAAACCAGCAGACAGAAACTCATTACTACACTATGACAGTCACCACCCTAGGGCCCTTCGTGACAACCTACCCTTCGGGCAGTTTCTACGTATTCGTAGAAACTGTTCAAACAAAGATCATTTCTTTGTAGAATCCGAAGAATTAACAAACCGTCTATTGCAGGGAGGCTATCCCAAGAGATTGGTCAAGAGAGCTATGAAAAGGGCTTGGTTTTACCCTCGTGACGAACTTCTTTCACCCAAGCCTGTTAAGGAATCGCCAGACAGCAGGATCGTATGCGTTACAACGTTTAATACCAAGAGTAACAAAATCAGACGCAAATTAATCATCATTGGGAACTTGTATCGGATGATATTGAGCAAGCTGAGACAGCACTACACGCTTTCAAAAAAGCTAGAAGTGTCAAAGACCATGTGGTCCGGTCCTTCCTAGCAAATCCTGAAGAGCCCACTATAACGAATCTATGGAACCTGACCCCGGTGGTGGGCCACTCCAGATGCGGCAATTGCGAAGCCTGTGACAGTACTATTCAAACGAAAGAGTTTGAATATCGTCAACACAAGATCCGTCTCAAGACACACACTAATTGTAATTCCTCTGACATCATTTATGCAATTGTGTGCCCTTGCCAGAAGATATACATAGGCCAAACACAACAAAAAGCGAAGGCAAGGATTCTTCAACATATGAGCAGAATTAGATGTCAAGTGCAAGGTGCACCGATGGTGGAACAGTTTACCTTGGCAGCACATCCACCTGAAAGCCTAAAATGGGTAATAATTGAAAAAGCTACACTTGGCCCTCGTGGTGGGAATATCGCGACCATCTTGAACACACGAGAGCTTAAATGGATGTTCTTTTTTGACTCTATAGAGACAGGTCTCAATGAGCACGATCGCTCTTTCTCCCAACTAGCTACTTTACCCTGATTTAGAGGTATGCCTTTCCCTCAGTAATGCTGTTTAATCGTTTTTTGCAGATACATTGGGTTCTCCTGTGTTTTGCAATCCAATCACATATTGGAGTAATTGTGTGGCCTTTACCCTCGTGTGAGAGGTACGCCACCTGTGCAAATTTATACCATTTATTTGATTGTCTCTATTATGCCATCTTTTTTGACTAGTTACATCCTTTCAAAATTACTATCGTGTTTCACGTAATTAATCGCATACCGGATTAATTGTGTGGCTTTTACCCTCGTGTGAGAGGTACGCCACAATTGCATATTTACATCATTTATTGAATGTGTCTAGTGTGCAATCTAGTACGAATAGGTACATTTCTTTATTGGTACTATCTTGTTCTACTTGACCCGTTGCAGAGACTCGACATGTGTTTTGTAATATGTTAATCAAGATCATCTTTCGGTGGCCTTTACCCTCATGTGAGAGGTACGCCATCCCTCTGAGTCTAATGGAATTGATATGCATTGTGGTTTTTGAATGTTCATGCTTTGTATGTTTTGAACACCCCCTCTCTTGAAATCTGTGCAATGATTAGTCCAACTGCCGGTAATACATCCACTATCTGAGCATTTTTTACCATCTGACTCTCCGGTTTATTGCACTAGGACCATATCGCAGAATCCATTATTAGATTTGTTGTTTGTTCTGGCCCTCCTACAAATCGGAATGCCAAAGTTTACCGTCACTTGGCAACAGAACAAGTCTTTTTACTCTCTCTACACGGGTGCCCCGCACCACGTGGTGTCCATTTCCATGGTTACTTAACCAATCCGGAAGCGTGGCTCGCCACTGCGAACCCGAGCGTCATCCACAGCGAGATTCATGCCGCTTTGGGTAAGTTCGCTCTCTGTCTCTCCCCGGTCCCTTGAATACAGATGAATCAGCCACCTATACCACTATCCCTGAGGGCGCCCGTACTTGTTAGGTCTCGCCTGTCGATGCGCATGCGCATCGAGCAAGCGAGACTATAGGGGCTCATCCACTCTTTATCCAACTGCAAGGAATCGTGGCGATTCCTTGCAGTGCCCGTGACTTTTAAGGTCAATGCGCATGCGCATTAAGCTTATGCGCATGCGCATTGACCTTAAAAGTCACGGGCGCGTGCACGTCCGTGTTTGTTTACCCTTGCCTACTCTCTCTCTCTCCCCTCTCCGCCCCCGTTCCGCCCCCTCCCCTTCCCGCCGTGTCGCATTTCTCCTCCCCCCTCCCCTCTCTTCCCTCCGGCTTTTTTTTTTGTTTTTGTTTATTTTACCCGCCGATTTAGTGACAACAGATGCCTGCACTGTCTTTGGCAGATCATGCCTGCACTCTGATTTGAAAGCCTGTATTTTATTAGCTAGGTCTCCTCTCCTCCTCCCGAGGTCTGACTCAGGCTCCATGGCAAACAACTGTTCTTAAGCTCTCTGCCAAGACGTACACTTTGGCTGGATCCTGCATTTACGGCATACTGAAGCTCGCCCCGAAAGCATGATACCGACGGGCCCAACCTGTAATCTTCAGACACTGCTAATCATGGTAAATACCTTCTCCCGTCGATGGAGCGGCCTCCAACACAAAGCCGCCGCAACCTCTCAGGAAACAAAGCGGCCAGTAATCCCGCCATGCAATATACTACTGCGCCCGCACCAATTAATGAACGCGACCGAACAGTCTCTGGCATGCGGCTGGTTGCAGGAGCCCTTGGGTAACGTTGCTGAGGGCACCAAGCGCACGTGAGAAGCGTCGGCCATGTTTATTATCCCAGTAAGAAGGCAGTTGTGCACATTTCACGTTAGAGGATGCCCTGGGACAGTACCCAATATGCTGAACCATTTAATAGCCCTCACGGCAGGACTTTACTAACTAGCGTTAGCTGTGAGATTTATCTGGGGGGAGATGATTGGGCCTTTCGTGCCTGGCACAGCACTGAGCTGTTTTTTTCCCTCTTTGTCCTTCTGTTGCACTCGGTGTTTGTGCGTTTTAAATAACTGAGGCAAACATGTATCTTTCATGCAGCCCCTCGTGCTATTTAGTGCCCTCCGTGCATAAGCTTGTGCGACTTCACTGCAACAATGCACACGAGCAGAAAATGAATGGGAGCACTTGTGACTAGTTCATCTGGCATCAACTCACAAAACACCACAGTGTATACCGTACTTTAAGATCATCGTAGATCTTTACCACTCAAGAGAGGCTGGTTTTGTGGACCACTGGCAATCACCCATCGTGTCGCCCCCGTTCCGCCCCCTCCCCTTCCCGCCGTGTCGCATTTCTCCTCCCCCCTCCCCTACGGCTTTTTTTTTGTTTATTTTACCCGCCGTGTCTCCGATCCTTTCGCTCTCCTCCCCCCTCCCCTCTCTTCCCTCCGGCTTCTTTTTTGTTTCCCCAGCACACTTCATTTTTACCATCAAATAGCACATTTAGTGACAACAGATTGCACTCTCCATATACACGAGGTGCAGGAGGTAATGTGCTCTGCAGACATGCCAAATAAATTCGTCCACACCCACTCTCCCCTGCACTTACATTTCTCCACCCCCTCCCCTCTCTTCCTTCCGTCTTCCTGCCGTGTCGCACCTCTCCCCTCTCCGCCCCCTCCCCGCCCCCTCCCCTGCCCGCCGTGTTACAATGCTGCATTCGGGCGCCCCCTCTGCTTCCTCCCCCCACCTTGCTTTGATCTCCATGTCGGAGCCGGCTCCAATGGCGAGCAGAAATATCTGTGCTTCTGATGGCCGCGATGGAGACAACAATGACGCGATTAAACCCCAAACCGCACAGGAATGTCACCCCCGGCCCTCATCTAATCCTGCCTGGCTGACGGCCATTACTTGACTACCCGAACACGGCTATGGTCATGAGCCGTGCCTCCCCTACTCTCCTCCCCCCTCCTCCTCTCCTCCCCTGCCTGCCTGCCGCTAGTTTCCATTCGCTGCTCCTTTCTCGTCTCCCTGGCCCCACCGCCCTTCGATGTGAAAGTCCTCCCCCCCCCCCGCCCCCCGTCCCCTCCTCGCTCACCCTCATCTCCACCTTGTTAATATACCTTCTATATCCCCTTTTCGCCCTTCGCTCCTAGCTGCCTCCTGTAGTCCCCGAAGCACCTCATCCGGTAGAAAGCCTCGGAACAAGTACGATGCCGCACGCCACGGTAACAGCTCAAGCCACAGTAAGACACGTTACATCGGGGGCAGGTATAGCGCGAAGGGACTGTCATGCACAGGGCACACGGGCCACCCCCTATAGGGGAGGACATCCCTTCAAAATTAGGAGCGCGATTATTAACGGCAGGCTCCATTACTCATCAGTCCTTCCTCAAAAGTTTTGTATTAATGGCACAGCTGCTCATGGAATATTGAGCCAGTCACAAACACAGTAGCAAAGCATATTTAATTACGCACAATGACAGCAAATCGGATAGCCGGACAGTGAGCGCTCGCTCTACCACAGCCAATCACAAACGCTTTCAGTTTTATAGTACTCCCCGAGCCACATGGATTGTGTCTTACTCGATCTGAATGGATTGCAGATAGAGGGAAGGCGCGGTTGAGGAGAGGCTAAAGTTGAAGTTGATAACCTGTGACGGCCGCTTCGAAATGCTCTTGATTGCATAAACATATATTAACTAGGAATACAAAGGTTGTACTTCAATGAGCCTTAACTGAGATAGAAACCAATTTGATGTTGGTTATCGTGGGTTTGATGACCGAAAACTGCAAATCTAGCGGCCATTTTAGAATGGGGTACTTCTTGAGCACATTAGCGTAAAGTACTACAAACGTTACTAAATCATTGAAATTACTCTTAAGATCTTAGTTAATAATTGTTAGGTATAACAGTAAATACATTATGTTATAGTAGGTTTCGCCTCATATGTATTACGTAGTGCCGAGCCCTGCCGATAGTACGAACGTTATGCTTTTATGATGTAGACCCGAGAAGTAGGCGTACTTGTATTGCAGCTCATCGGAATACACGACAATTCAAGATGGCGGCCAGGCATGTCACCCGCAGTCAAAGTGTTGACATGAGGTACTGATCAGTGCTAGAATACTAGCTGAGCTGCTTGTTTGATCTTCTAAGTGTTTTGTGGCAGAGGAGGCCCCATTTCCCACGTGTGAGCGCAAACAGCTGCTGACCCTCTTGGGCTGAGGACGTTGAACAACCTGTCCCGTGGGATGCCTTCATCGTCCTCCAACGGCACATAAGAGGCTGCAATTGACCGGGGTCCCCACTTTTGGGACGCCCATGTCACCCTCAACACCTCACCCTCAACCCCTCACCCCCTCACCCTCACTCACCCTCACTCACCCTCAACCCCTCACCCTCCCTCACCCACACTCACCCTCACCCACACTCACCCTCAACCCCTCACTCACCCTCAACCCCTCACTCACCCTCACCCTCACTCACCCTCAACCCCTCACCTACCCTCACCCTCACTCACCCTCAACACCTCACCCTCACTCACCCTCAACCCCTCACCCTCACTCACACTCAACCCCTCACCCTCAACCCCTCACTCACCCTCAACCCCTCACCCTCAACCCCTCACTCACCCTCACTCTCACTCATCCTCACTCACCCTCAACCCCTCACCCTCACTCACCCTCAACCCCTCACCCTCACTCACCCTCAACCCCTCACCTTCACTCACCCTCAACCCCTCACCCTCACTCACCCTCAACCCCTCACCCTCAATCACCCTCAACCCCTCACCCACCTTCACTCACCCTCACCCTAAACCCCTCACCCTCAACCCCTCACCCTCACCCACACTCACCCACACTCACCCACACTCACCCACACTCACCCTCACTCACCCTCACCCTCACTCACCCCACCCCCACTCACCCTCAACCCCTCACCCTCACTCACCCTCAACCCCTCACCCTCACTCACCCTCAACCCCTCACCCTCACTCACCCTCAACCCCTCACCCTCCCTCACCCTCAACCCCTCACCCTCAACCCCTCACCCTCACCCACACTCACCCACACTCACACTCACCCACCCTCACTCACCCTCACTCACCCTCACTCACCCTCACTCACCCTCACTCACACTCACCCACCCTCACTCACCCTCACACCCACCCTCACCCTCACACTCACCCTCACTCACCCTCAACCTCATGCTAAAGATTTACAAAAAAACCCATTAACAATTCTAAAAGCACTAACTCTAATGCTGCGAGACCTATTGCATTTCTAATGCTTGTTTTTATACAGGCTTTTATTCTATCTCACCCCTCAGATATCGTGAGATTCCATCTCCCTTCAAAACCGTGACGCTGAGATTTCCGTCCGGTCCCCGCGTTTTTGTACACAATCCACTGGTGAGTTCCCTACCTGCTGCTCTTATTACTGTGCCATGCTTTTATTACATTACTGTGACCCCTGACAACGGCCTTGGTTGTTAATCCCGACAGATTCTACTCTATCGTCGGGTCGCCAGATTGCCAATGACTACTTCCCCATGATGGTTCCACCTTAAGCTGTATGCGCTGTCGTACGCTATCAATCGGTGAGTTCCCCGCCCCTTGTGCAATGTAGTCAAAAGTCAAAAGTCAAAAATGTTTTATTTGTTTCGGTACTCGATTGAGGACCACAAAATAAAATATATACAATATACATTCACATTTAATACATTTTTAGTGAAATTTTCAAAAACTTAAAAATTTTATAGCAAACATATTCGTTTGGGGGATTTTTACAAATTAATAAAAAGTCCTTTGAGTTTACGATCCTACATGATCGATAAATGGGAATAAGACATAATAACCTTGCTTTCACAATTACTGTATTAGGACATATAAAAAGAAGATGTTCCAAATTCTGACTGCCCCCCTGACAAAAGGAACATAAAACTTTTCTTTTCTAATCTCCAGGTAGAGGTAAAAGTTAGTACAGGAAGGATTCCTAGGCGCAGCATCATAATTGCGCGTCTTGCACCGTGTATGAGAGTATAGTCTAGATATGGTAGGTATTGCTTATATTCATGGGAGTCTGCATAGGTTTTATACAAGGATAAACTATCACAATGTGAATGGTCAGTGTCATAGCTCAGTTTAGGGGTGAATTTTTTTAAAAATAGTTTGAGTTGTGCCGGAGACCATGTAGACAATATTTCTGCATTAATTTTAGCAAGCTGAAGAGCCTCTCGCATATTTTTTAAAAAAGTGAGATTGGTGGAACCGATGTTAAATGTCTCGATTTTTAGTAAACTTCGGAGAGTGCCTTCCTTAGAGTGGAGAAGATTATAAGCCCACCTTATGATACTAGCTACAGCCGTAGCGTAGGCACTCGTGATGTTGCATTCCAGTCTCAACACCTGTACTGGAGTAGATGTAGAGAACTTCAGTAAGTTTTTTAGTATTTTACCTTCAATTAAGTTCATGTATGTCCATTGATGAATAGGAATGTATTCCGAAGCATATGAGACAACTGGCGGAATCTTTGCTCGATAAACTTGAATCAGTGCCGAAAAGTGCCTATGTCCAGTAGCAGAATATAGGCGGGACAATGCCCCAGCATGTAGGTCACTTTTCCTTTTTAAATGTTCAATTTGACTCTTGTTACTCATATTTTGCGAAAAAATTCTGCCCAAGTAAGTATATTCCTTTACTTGCTCTACTTTCTCCCCTCCCAACTTCCATTCATATCTCACCCTTTTCTTTTGGTTAGAGAAAGCAACCACTTTGGTCTTACTAATATTTGGGATTAGGAAATTTTTCTTGGAGTACTGATGTAAAGTGTCTAGAAGATTTTGAAGTCCAAATGGTGTTAGATCAAACAGGACAATGTCGTCCGCATACAGCAGGGAATGAATATACTCGTTGGCTATCTTTGGCGACGTACTTAAACATTGTTGTAATTTACTTGGTAAATCACTTAAGTACAAAGAAAATAACATTGGAGCCAAGAGGCACCCTTGTTTTAAACCATTTGATGTGAAAATTACCCTTGACAAACCTTTATCACTCCCCATTTGAATACGGCACCAAGTGTCGCTGTGAAGATTCACTATTAGGAGCAATAGCTGTTCTGGTATGCCCATTTTTCTCAGTTTTGACCACAGGGTCGGTCTGTCTACTCGATCGAAGGCCGTCGAGTAGTCTATGAACGCTGCATAGATGGTTTGCTTTTTCCCTGATACATATTTGTCCAGAATTGTTTGAAGAATAGCTACATTGTCAGTCACTGCATGGTTTGGACGAAATCCAGACTGAAACATAGGGATTAAACCCAGGGAAAATGCCCAAGTTTTTAACCGGTCCAATATTTCTGCAGCGAAGATCTTGCCGACAGCATCCATGAGGGCAATTTGCCTATAGTTTCCCGGGATGCTTCTTTTTCCTTTTTTGTAGATCGGGATGGTTATACTCCCCTTCCAGGAGGTTGGCATTTTGCCGCTATCGATTATATAATTAAATAGTGGCGAAAGTAGCCGTCCCCATTCTTTGTGGTCAGTTTGGTATACCTTGATGGGTATCTGATCGGGTCCCGATGCGCCAGTACTTTTTGCCCATCTTATGATCTTAGAGACAGACACGGCCGATGTTTTATTAATTTTTTCGTCACTCTTTCCTGGACCTTGTACTTCAGCTTCGCCATTAATAATCAACCTGTTTGGACTATAAAGCTCTCGGAGGTAAATTTCCCAATCCTCTTCTGTAACAGGAGTTGATTCTAACTTTTTCTTGGTTCCAGTCATTATTGCAATGTAGTCTGTTTTGGTCACAAGTAATCTGCTGTTGAACTCAGTTTTCCTGTCCCTTGGTAATCGCCCTTTCCGTGTTTTAATTGATCTCGGCAGATTCTACTCAATCGCCGGTCTCTCTGACCCCAGTACTCCAAGTGGTGATTATTTCACGCATGAAAGAACGGCGAGTCTTTCCTCCCAGTAACTCACCTGATTCCTTATGTTCACCCCCGAGACCTATGTCAAATTACCGCTTAATTAGATATTTAAGCCTATGGTTTAGTGGATGTTCCAACTACGACACATGTCAATATCCTTTACCGATACTTACATTGTTGATCTGCTCTTCCTGGCCCTGTGCACCTTCGTGTGACCGTTTCTATCCATCAGCTCTCCCCCCCTTTTTACCTCCCAACTATCAATGCATTGTAGTAAGTAATTCATCTCATTGAGATTAATCTGACACTATATAATTCATATAAGTATCGTATTTAATTTCCATAAGTATGACTGAAGCTCTCTTTGTCGACCCTATACCTATCCCAGTAAGGGGTGTGTGCAATGTTATGTCATGATCAAACTAGGGATATTGTCACACTTCTAATTTAATTTATTCATATATCAACTAGGTCTTCTGCCCCGCCCTGCTGTCCTGATGAAGACCCTACTGCAAGGATATAACTAAATCCTGCGTAATTGTTAAGGGTCGAAACGTCGACAACCACTTGTTTGTTATGTCAACTTCACGCCCTAATGTTTCATAAATTGAACAATGTGAAGTATGTCTCACTTGAAAAATGACTAATAAGTCTTTTGTTTTGTACATGATGTGTAACTTTATCAATTTACGGATTTCTATTGGTTGATTGTCTGTCACCTTCAAATCATTCTTGCTTCCCTGCACTACATCCTCACACAATCACAATCCTCACCCCACTTCCCTTTCTTTTGGGGCACTACCTGCAACTACGTACTTGATGTATCAATTCTTGTACATTCATTGTTTACTCCCATTGTGATTAAAACAATGTGGATTGATTGATTGAATGTTGGGTCAGCGGGTTGTGCTTTGTGTAATTTGGTGTAAATCTGTTCAGTAGTTTTTGAGATATTAAGAGTAAAAAATAACTGTATGTTTTGGCAGTTGAGCCCCCGAGAGTGCCGCAGGCGTCCTGTGGGAGAGTGAAATCAAAAATAGAGGCCTGTGATTGGGTGAGAGGCCCATTATCCCTCTGAGCTTTCACAATCTCACGGGAGCAAGAGACTCTCGCTTATCCTGTACTCTGATTGGCTGGCTGTTGGAATGCTAGAAATGAAATGGCTGCCTTGGAGGTGTTGTGGAAATGGTATAAACAAGCTATATAAGGGAGCAGCAGAAAAGCATGCTGTCTCCCTAAGTTTAGAGAGGAGGAGTCAAAGGGATGACGACTATGAAGAAAATAAATGTATATTGTTTTTAACAAATTTTTATGATCTTGCGAGACTCTTGTGGGATCATAAATAATAAAAAGGGGGTAGATGAGTTCTCCATGCCCTCTATTAGTAGGAATGCTTGTTGTGGTTGTTGTTTTAGACAGGAAGTGTGTAAGAGAAAAGTACTGTGATAAGTAAGTGGACGCAAGATTTAGCAAGGCGCTGCTTGTGTGCTACATTTACCCAGTTTTTAAACATTGCTGTTTTTGCACTATCAATTTTTGTATTCATCAATTGAGGTTCATTTTTAATTGTTTTTAGCAGTTTATTGTTTTAGTCTTTTTGCTTCAAATTACTAGATCTTACCAAGGGCATCGAACTCTCTGGTCCACCGTGGGTACTTTGTCCTGTTTGTGCGGAGGGAGTGCGTAGAGGTGCCTCTCCTCTCTACGTTAGATGACGGCCATACTCAGCGGTTAGTGGTCTAGTTTTTTTCTCTGTGTTGCTGGGGGGATTTCCGTGCAATCAAGGATAAATCTGCATGGAAACTCAGGCGTGAAACGGATGCACGCAGAATGTGCACCGCTAGGGCGCCGAAGCTGTGCCAAAAGCAAGCCCATCTGAACCTGTCTGCCCCCAGACAGCACCAGGAACCCTGCTCAATTAATTAAATATATGAGTGAAGAACTTCTGTCAATTCAGAGAGCTGGTGAGTTATCTTCCTGCCACCCTCATACTCCATCCTCTGAGCTAAAATGTTATGTTACAAATGTCTAAATTGTAACAATGACTTTAAGGAGACTCATATAGAGCAACAGGATGATAGGAGACCCGAAGAAGCCCCAATAGGCCAGGTTTAAGGAGGGAGGTCTTGTGAAGGCTTCTTAACACAAGAGCTCTTATAAAAAAACAAATATGAGTTTGCGGATTTCCTGAAGCATCATAATCCAGACATAGCCTTTTTCACAGAAACCTGGCCTGATAATTCTTCTTACTCAGATATGAATGATGTCATTCCAACGGGATACAATAGAGAGCGCCTGTATAGAATTGGCAAAAAAGAGTGCGGGTTGCGATTGTGTTTTGTAGCGCAATAGAGGCCAATTTTCAGCCAATATTTCATCTGGAATGTGAGGCGCTTGGTTTTGCTTTAACACTGAACAATAGATTTACCTTTCAGGGCCTACTGATTTACCGCCCTCCAGGTCCAACAGCTAATTCTATCCATAAAATACAGGATTTTTTGGAATACCGCATATACGACCCCAGTTTCACATTAGTGGGTGTCTTCAATTTCCACTTGGAGCTGCAGAATACTTCAGACACTAATAACTTAGTTGATATTTTTAAGAGTTTTAATTTAGATCAGTTAATAACAGAACAACCCACCTTGCCAACCATACTCTGGACAGACTATTTACTAATAATCTGGAATTAAAAGTAGAGAAGGTTTTTCCGATAGTAGGGTCGGATCATAAAGCCATCTTTTTTCCCTCCAACAACAATATGGACAAACCTAGAAGCATTAACGATTGGCCCTGGAATATGTTTAATGCCGGTGAATTGAGGCAACCCAAATAATTCGGCTGTGAATTATACTCGGTGGCTAAACATAGCTGCACTAAATTTTGGTGCCACAAAAGTTTCCCTCAGCTCCCTGGTTCTCAGTAGAACTAAAGGCCTTCCAAGGGAAATGCAGGCTGGAAGAGCGTTTAAGGAGAAAATAATACTGTCCAAATGAAAGGGTTAAATATAAAGAACTACTGACGCAATATAAGGGTCTAATAAAAACAGCCAAAAGCATAAGTGTAGGAAAAAATTCAAGTAGACAATGCTTTAAAACTGTTAAATCTTTGTCAAAATGGAACGCTGCGTGCTCTTTCAGTCCAGACGAAGCATTTTTCAATAAGCTGGCAAACCTTTTCAGTTTCAAGTTAATTCTATCTATCAAAATTTCTCACCTTCCCCAAGCACACTAAGTGCAGATGATTCCTCTACGTATGTGCAGGAATCTGATTTTCAAAACACTGACACTCCTTCTGGAGACCCACAACTTTGTAGTTTTTCTCTTTTTACCAAGGAGAAAGTAATTAGTCTCATCAATCTTATTAAAATTCAGGGCTCTATCAGGCCCCTGTCCACCACAGGTTCTTAAACAGGCTTCCAATGTGGCTGCCGGCCCGCTTATGGAACTTTTTAATGAGATACTGAGGGCAACTCCTGAATATATGGAAAGGCGCTTCTATTTTGTCACTGAAAAAGAAACCTTTGTTCGACCAATGAATATATGTGTTTGACATATAGGCCTATATCTCGCCTACCTTTTCCGGCAAAAATTCTTGTAAAAACACTGACTGAGGAGATTTTCTCTTTTTTGGATGCTAATTTGCTGTTCAATTCTTCACATTATGACTTTAGAGCAAATCGTTGTACTGAATCTGCCTTGGTAGCAGCCTCTGATGAAGTTAGAATAGTAATCGATAAGGGTGGAAAAGCAGCATTGTTTTATTGGATATCTCTGCCGCTTTCGTCACGGTTCACCATTTACTCCTCATAAAACATCTCCACCTGCTTGGCTTCAGAAGCTCTGCTCTAACCCTCCTAAGCTAAATTTTTAGCAATAGGCAGCAACGGTTGGAGCTGGGGAAGGGAGTTTGACTCCATTCCCCTTACCATGTGTTGTCACTCAGGGGTCCTCCCTTAGCCCCATGCTATTTAATGTCTACGTTAGCCCCCTCATAAGGCTCATTCAAAGCCAGGGTTTAGCTGTGTTCTCTTACGCTGATGATACACAGATAGTGGTATCTATCTCATTGGACGTAAATAAGTAGGCCAGAAACTTTTGCAACTGCATGTCCCAGAGTGGCACTGTAGTTGCAGAAAAATTATCTGAAATTGAATACAGACATAACAGAGGTGCTGCTTTTTAGAAAGGAGAACTAATTCTGGAATGACTCATGGTGGCCATGGAGCCTCGGTATTCTACTAACTCCAGTTCAGAAAGTTAGAAATCTGGGAGTCATTTCGACACTGAATTATCCTTTTCAGAGCAAATAAACTCTTTCACCTCATCTGGATTTTTAGTGCTGAAGATTCTGAAAATAATCTCTCCATTTATTTCCAGAAGATGGTTATATCAGCTCTTGTTTTCTCTAAGCTGGACTACTGTAATGCTCTGTACTTGGGTTCTCAGAAATCTGTGATAAACAAGTTGCAGGCTCTGCAAAATGCAGCGCTGAGAATGCTGCTAAAAATCCCTACATTTAGCCCTCTATCTGAATCATTGCAGAGTCTGCACTGGCTCCCAGTAAGAACAAGCATTGGAAATGCAATAGGGCTCGCATTAGAAAAGTTTGAGCTATTGGTCTTATAAATGAATTTTTTTTATTTATGTGTTATTTTTTAAAATAGCTAAATTAATAACTTTGTCAATTACAATGCCAATAGTTATAACTTTCGCAAATGTGACACCTATAGCATTTGCAATGCAACATGTTTTGTATTTACGTGACTTAGAAGTATTGATATTACAAATAACAATGGCTTTTAATTTTTTTAAATAATTAATACTTAAATAATTTATTTAATTTGTAATGGCAATAGCTTAAACTTTTGTAAATAACTTTTGTGAAGATTATGTTCAGTGTTTTTTATTGTGACGAAAATCCAAGAACGGAAGTGAATTATTAACAACTTTTTGTGATTTGTAATAAGGCGTGAAAACTTGAAAACAGCTTGAAACATTGAAAGAACATATTTGAACCAGTGATGCTGTGGTTGCGCTGAGTGATGCTGTAGTTGCGCTGAGTGATGCTGTGGTGGCGCTGAGTGGTGTGTGCATCGGTGGAGCTTAGTGGGTGCATTGGTGGAGCTGTGTGGTGGGTGCATTGGTGGAGCTTAGTTGGAGCATCAGTGGAGCTGTGTGGTGGGTGCATCGGTGGAGCTGTGTGGTGGGTGCCTAGGCGGAGCTGTGTGGTGGGTGCATCGGCGGAGCTGTGTGGTGGGTGCATCGGCGGAGCTGTGTGGTGGGTGCATCGGCGGAGCTGTGTGGTGGGTGCATCGGCGGAGCTGTGTGGTGGGTGCATCGGCGGAGCTGTGTGGTGGGTGCATCGGCGGAGCTGTGTGGTGGGTGCTTCGGCGGAGCTGTGTGGTGGGTGCATCTGTGGAGCTGTGTGGTGGGTGCATCTGTGGAGCTGTGTGGTGGGTGCATCTGTGGAGCTGTGTGGTGGGTGCATCTGTGGAGCTGTGTGGTGGGTGCATCTGTGGAGCTGTGTGGTGGGTGCCTCTGTGGAGCTGTGTGGTGGGTGCATCTGTGGAGCTGTGTGGTGGGTGCATCTGTGGAGCTGTGTGATGGGTGCATCTGTGGATCTGTGTGGTGGGTGCCTTGGTGGAGCTGTGTGGTGGGTGCATCGGTGGAGCTGTGTGGTAGGTGCCTCGGTGGAACTTCAAATCAGACACCACTTAAGTTGCAAATACAAGGTCCAGAGCACACGTAATGATAGTAATTGTAGCACATATACTGTGTGAGTAACAAAGTCCCTTCAATTGCAAGAACACGAGTAAGAAAACAAGAACGACAAGCAATGTTTCAAGCTTAAGGTTTTATAAGTGGCTGTGGTCCTCCTTCAATAGGAGATACAAAGACTTGCCTTTCCCTTGACTCTTCAGGGCTGGGGGTGAAACAAAAGGAAAAGGTACAAAATATGGTAAAGAAGAAAAGGGAAATGGTAACTCCAAACGTGTTGAAAATGTGGTAGGAAAAAAACTTGGTAGGAAAAAAACACCTCCATGTGAGTGGAACCATAAAAAAGGTAAGTGCAAGGAGCAACAAAAGTGACGCAAAATTATTAGCTAGATAGAAACCACAGTGTGTGTATACATCATCAATGGCCAGCTGTCTGGCAGAACATTAATTTACAACATTTTTGGTAAAACCAAGGCAAAGATAATAGGGGAGGAAAGAAAAAAGGAGGAAGAAACTGTCATTTATAACAAATGGGAAAGTATATACAACATGTCCTGCCATTCCTAAGGGAAAATTCCAGGACATTAATTCCTAAAATCGGCAGATCAAAGTGATTGACGTGAAGGTGGGTGATGCTAACCAGGAAAGGAACAAGGGAAAATAAAACATTGAAGTGTTTAGTGAAGAACATGCTAATAATAACAATTTTGTCACGAAAAAGATAAGCAATAATACCTCATTGTATGTAAACAATAATAACTCATTTTATGTCCAAGTTTCAGACCTGAAAAAATAAAGTGGGAGACAAAACTGAGAGACACAGAGAGTACGCTTCCACTTTCAGCTAAAATAAAACGTCTTAACTTCCATAGCTAATTAAATGCGACATCGGTATGTTATTCAGTTGATTTGAGAAAAAGTATAATATGGAATTCGAGTTGTTGCGCCCAAAATAACTTGTTATTGCACACGTTGTAGCTAGTAGAAAACTCGAGACATTAGAAGAAAATAAGTAGTAAAGCTGAAAAAAAGGGAAAGATAAGAGCACAGCGAGGGTAGGTGAAACGTGTATCAATGAGAGAAATACCTGAAAAAAGTCTCTATGGAGCGGTTTCTGTGAAAGGAGGTAAAACGAAATACTAATAAACGTCAGAGGGAAAAACCTTATAGGCACTACAGCAAGTCTGCTAACAATCAGGGAAAACTAACACAAGGTCAAAACCACATACCGGGGGACCGGTGATATTTCCAACCCGGTCCTACTTGGGGTGTAAAGTTGCGCAATGGCAGGATCAGCCGAGAGTATTTTGTGCAATCCCATGAGATAATGAAATCTAGAAATGACAAGCAGGTAATGCCGTCATGGTGATAATGGTCAAAAGCTGTGGGCAAAAACAAAGCGGGATGCGTTAACCAGTAAGTAACACAAACCCTATAGCTATTGCCAGTTTCTGCAAAGTAAAAAATATAATAGAAAGAGCGGGCGCCTACCTGAAATGCAGCATGGAGTGGTTCGTGTTTTGCTGTAACCGGATACGGAAAGAGCAAAATCCCCAGGGGCCTCCTTATAGGTGACGTGGGGAAAGAGAAAAGAGACTAGACCGCTAAAGTCCCAGTTTTGGAACGGTGAATAAAATGGAAACTGAGGAGGGGAAGCGAAACGTCCTGAAAGCGAAAAGCCTTTCCCGAACCAAAATGTGTAAATGAAAGGAAAGAATAATACAAGAACTGTAAAACTTTCCCAGACACGCACGCGCTTAATTATTCTGTCCGAAGTTAAAAGGCAAGTGTGTGGCCCATATCATGGAAAGGATGACAAAGAGAGAGGCCATAGAAACTAGCTGTACAGATTGGCAAATGCAGTGCTTTTAGCGGCAAGCGTAGATGATGCGAGGCGAGCTCACGGCGCGAGCTGGAGTGAAGAAAGGGAGCGAAACCAGGAAGTCAGGCATCCTTGCCCGTGACATGGGCGGGGCCTGTGACGTGCCGGAAGAGGCTGGTGTTGCTCGTTGCGCCGGAGAAAAGGAGCTCAGCGAGGGGACGGGACAAAAGAGCACGGTGAGTGGAGGGGGGATTTGTGTGTCTGTGCGCGTGAGCCCCGTGAGTGGTGGGGGAGGGGGGTGCGTGTGTGTGCGGGGGGGTGGGGGGAGAATGTGTGTGCGCAAGCTGACTTTGCCTGTATGTGTACGCGCGCGATGGCCAGAAGCTGACTTGCGGTGAATGTTGAGAACAGGGGATGTGCACTGCACCGGCTGGGCGTGCGCGCCCACGAGGTGAAATCGCCGATGGGAAGCTCGTGCACATCCCCTGTCTCACATTCATCGGAACACGCCAGCAACAGTTGTCTTCGCAGACAAAGCAGGCTCCGCCTGCTTTTTAGGTCTGCTCGCCCTAAAAAGGATTATATTGAAGGCCATGTGCATGGTTCAAAAGGGCCCTTCACCGGACTGGCCCAAAGTATTTGAAAGAGCGTTTTTCCTGGTATAAGCCAAGCAGGAACCTTAGTTCCAGTTATTTATGCTTTGTTATCATTCCTAGATCAAACAAAGCAAGATGGGGAGGTAAGGCCTTTTCCATCTGTGCAGGTAAATGGTGGAACTTACTTCCTTTCACGCTGCAATGCCAATCCTCTTTGATGCAATTTAGGAAGCAGCTGAAAACATGGCTGTTTACCAAAGTAATAGAATAAGCTGCTGCTGGAGTCATGTTGCGTCCTTACAACTTACTTGCTTTCTGTTTGCCCCCATGATCTTTTACTTTCTTCCTTTTTCTAGTGCTAAGACACCCTTGGGTATGAGCGCGCTTTATAAAAGTCTCGCTCCTGACAGCCTAATCGTAGGGGAGTGCTAAATTCCGCAGTTACCTAAAACACTGCTAGTGTCCGTGGAGTTCCTCGAGCGGCAGAGATTAGGTACGTTGCACTGCTTGCGCTTAATTTTAGCACCATGAGATGGTGATGTGATTGGGTGCTGAGCCAAAGATAGTTCATATTGTTCTTGAATATTTGGCAGAGAAGGAAGGCTGTTGGAGTTGTGCTCAACAGAAGTGACTGAATTTGGAACTGAGACAGATTGGCGTCTTCAGTTGCACTTGAGAAACTGCTCTAGGGAGCTCATTACCATGACCGTAGCAGTGATTGGATCCGGCCGCCATTCGTTCGGCGGTCCAATGTATATAATTATAATGGGACCGCCACCGCTGCGGTTGGATTCCGCACCTTTAACATTACGGCGGTGGCTGCTGACAGCAGCACCGCCCGATGATAAAAAGAGCATGTTGTGCATTTCACTGCACTACGTGGCAGGCACTACACTGTGCCTGCCACTTGGTGTAGTAAGATGTAGGGGGGGTACCCCCCCAGTGTACCCACACCTCCCCCAACACAAGGGGAGCCCGCATAGGGCCCCTGAAGACATTCTCCGCCTGCCTTTCAATGGAGGTTCGGCCGCCACGGAGAGGTTAGTTTAAACTGTTAATACAAGACCTAGTATTTTTATGAACCTTACTGCATATATATTGTACCCCTAGAAGATGTTTGAGTGGATATATACATATTTCTAGAGTTAAACACTGTGCTCACTGTTAGGAAAGGTGTGCTAAGAGGAATATGCTACTTTATGGAACCATGTTTGAAGACATGTTATAATTTAATTGTGGATAACAAATGCAGTGTTTGAGGGTGTGGAACTTTTAAAGAGAAACAAATATGAAGCTAGCAGTAGTATAAATATGTTATTGTGGGTAAAAAGTGTAGAAATCTTCAGAGAATATAGTGACCTATCACTGTTATCAATTAATGATCAGAATTTTACCAGAAATATTTTGGTTATTTTGTCTTTTTTAGGAGGAAAATGAAAAACAGAAGCTCAGAAAAACAGAAGTACCATGTCACACAATGGAGGAGGTAAACAAAAATTGTCTAATTTAGACGAAAGACAGAACAGTAGCTGGGGAAAGCCAGGAAATAATTTACACAACTGATGTTGTTTTTACTGCCTACAGTGACACTGTACCTTTTGAGAAGCTTGTTTTCTGTAGCTCTAATTGTTTATATTGACGAAATGATTTGTTTATTCAAGCAGAAAAAAAGTGCTTTATTCTGATAAGGATGGTTATCTGCTTGAGCAGTAAGTACCCGGGGAGAGGTTATAATAGCTAGTTGAAGCAATGTGTAGGCAGCTGAAGAACTGTGTAGTTTGGCTGCACGAGTTAACTTTGTCTTAGCTATCCTTTCAGAATGACTGTATCTACAATACATCTGGAAAGGATGTAACCCACTGATTGTTTCTAATTTCCCGGTTGAAATCCTTTTGAAAATTTTATTTTATTTTACCAGTCTCTATTGCCACCTCACGTGCCAGAAAAATACAAAAGAGATATTGTTTGGCAGCAAGTGTGGCTGAAACAGGAAAAAGAGAAGTTTTTTTTACAGTTGTTGTAGTTTGTAAATGTAGTTGTTTTTGTAAAGGTATTAAATTGCTTGTTTAAATAAAATCTTTAAAGTTACTGCAGATTTTTTTAAATAACTTGGAAAGATTTCAAAATTATTACAGTCTTGCAATGTTGACTTAAAGTGTAAGTTCTATCTTCAAGAACTGTAACTGTATTGCTGCATGTATATGTATGTTTAAGGTGCTATAGAGAGATGTGTGCTTCTTCCCACTGTAGTATAAAGAGTTTTATACAAGAGACAGGTTTTGGCAGATGCATTCTCATAGCATACTTTGAATACATTCTCATAGTATATTGCGCACTAACGTCCGCTGCTGGAGAGGGCAGTTCTTTTGCACATTTTAGTATATATAGGTCTGCATACCATTGGGAATTGACGAGGACGTAGAGGTCTGCAAAGGTATTTACATTTTTTTCAGTAAAGACTCTGGTGGCAAGGAACATTCAACAGCGTTCCCATCAAGGGGAATGCTGGGACCAGTAGTTGGAACAACCATATGGTGTCCTCCAATGGGAGTGAGGCAGCATGCACGTAAAAACCCGCAGGCGAGCATCAGAGCTATTGGCCTTTGAGGAAGGGACAACAGCCGAAACACGTCATGCCGTAGAAGAAAAAATAAATCCCTGCAGACCCACTGAGTTCCCTGTTGTTTATTGAAAGAAATAAAATAAATTAGGGTGAAGGAAATAAAATAATTTAGTGTGAAATATATATATATATATATATATATATATATATATATATATATATATATATATATATATATATATATATATATATATATTCACTGAAAAAACCATAGGTTATAGACCATATATAGTTAGGAATTCGCATTTACAAAACCTTATTTTACTCACACAAAACCATTGAAATTCCATATATAGTTAGTTGCACTAACTATATATCGCGGACCCGCAATCCACTGCTGATGATGCCACATATTACATCATTCATGACATGGTCAGTGACATCACTGATGACATCACTGATGACATCTCAAATGACATCACTGATGACATCACTGATGACAACATCCAGTGACTGTATGTTTCTGTAAAGTTAAAATATGTCTTACATATTGAAGAATGAGTGGATGTATAAGTGTCTGGATGAAGGATTTAGTAGGTGCATGACTGACTGTATGAGTGAGTGATTAAATGTGTCTCACTGAGTGCATGGGTTAGTGACTAAACTGTCTTAATTTGTGCATCATTATGTCTGTTGTTCTGTAAACTGTTGCATGTGTTGATAAGTAGCTATATGAGTAACTATATGGGTTATTGATTGGTTGCCCAAGTATTTGTATGGGAGACTGAGTGTGTGTGTGGGTGGCTGGGAGGTGTATGACTCTGTGCATAGATGTGTGAGCAGTTGATTCACTAGATGTATGGTTTCAAAAGTGCATGTGGAAACAGCTGTATGGGCGGTTGACTGTGTGCATGAGTGTATTGGTGAGTGAATGGATATCTCAGTGCTACATGTCAAAGTAAGTACATATGTAAAACACAGTACATGTGAGAGTTGACATATATAAATAACTGTGCATAAGAGCCAGTGAATGTGTGAGTGGCTGTATGGATCATTGTGAACTTGTATCAGGGATTGTATAAGAGAGTAAATATGTGTTAGTATATGTTTGAATAAGTAAAGTTTGTATAACTGTATAGTTGAGGAAATGGAGGTGTGATTGATTCTTTGCATGACTGACTAGGTGTGTGAGTAACTCTATGGATGAGTGACAGTCTGTGAGTGTCTGTTTACACTGATTGTATCTAAGGTTATATTAGAGTCTGAAGAGGTTCATCGTATTATCACATGAATGATATCATCAGTGATGTGATCAGTAATGTCAAATGAGATGTCATCAGTGATGTCATCAGTGATGTCATTTGAGATGTCATCAGTGATGTCATTTGAGATGTCATCAGTGATGTCATCAGTGATGTCACTGACCATGTCATGAATGATGTAATATGTGACATCATCAGCAGTGGATTGCGGGTGCGCGATATATAGTTAGTGCAACTAACTATATATGGAATTTCAATGGTTTTGTGTGAGTAAAATAAGGTTTTGTAAATGCGAATTCCTAACTATATATGGTCTATAACCTATGGTTTTTTCAGTGAATATATATATATATATACATACATATATAAACATATATCATCTGTATATCTATATAAATACAAACATAAATGCATGCATACATATACTTATATGCATACAGATGCATGTTATTTACATGAAAGTTGAAAAAACACTAATAAAAGCAAAGCTAAAAAGCCACCTCATTACAAACAGAATGGCTTTAACTTAAACGAGGCTTGTTTACTTTGGTTCCATCAAGAAGGCATTCAGATGTGTCACACATTTGCCATAAATTCTGAATGTTAGCACTCCAGTTGCACATTAGATCACTGTAGTAAAGCTACTGCTCACCAGGGACGTCTGCTGCTGGTATTCAAAGTGCATGTTTCAGTCTGCATGTCAGAATTTTTTTAATGAAATAGAAGAGGATTTGAGAAGTCACTCAAAATGATCCCTAATTTTTCTTTCTGAAGCACTAATCATACTTTCTATGGTAAAATTAACCCCCTCATGTTGTTCCTTTTTAAATTGAGTGTTTTCAGACTTACCACTTCATTCCAATCAAGATGGCTTCTGGTGTGCCATACTTTTGTCATAAATAAGACTGTTAGCGCTCTAGTTGTTCTTTAGAACACTCTGGGACATTCTGTCATTGGGCTATACTTGGGGTACATCTGGGTGATATTTGGGCTACATTTAGGCTCTTTTGTCTCTGGTGGCCATCTTGGGAGACTGTATGTCAGAATTTTTTAATGAAATTGAAGAGGGTTTGAGAAGTCACTCAAAATGTGCCCTAATTTTTCTTTCTGCAGCACTAATCATAATTCATATGGCAAAATATATCCCCTCATTTTGTTCCTTTTTAAATTAAATGTTTTAAGAGTTACCACTTTATTCCAATCAAGATGGCTTCAGGTGTGCCATACCTTTGTAATAAGTAGGACTGTTAGCGCTCTAGTTGTTCTTTAGAACACTCTGGGACATTCTGTCATTGGGCTATACTTGGGCTACATCTGGGTGATATTTGGGCTACATTTGGGCTCTTTTGTCTCTGGTGGCCATTTTGGGAGACTGCATGTCAGAATTTTTTTATGAAATAGAAGAGGATTTGAAAAGTCACTCAAAATGTGCCCTAATTTTTCTTTCTGCAGCACTAATAATACCTTCTATTGCATAATATACCCCCTCATTTTGTTCCTTTTTAAATTAAATGTTTTAAGAGTTACCACTTTATTCCCATCACGATGGCTCCAGGTGTGCTATACCTTTGTAATAAGTAGGACTGTTAGCGCTCTAGTTGTTCTTTTGAACACTCTGGGACATTCTGTCATTGGGCTATACTTGGGCTACATCTGGGTGATATTTGGGCTACATTTGGGCTCTTTTGTCTCTGGTGGCCATTTTGGGAGACTGCATGTCAGAATGTTTTAATGAAATAGAAAAGGATTTGAGAAGTCACTCAAAATGTGCCCTAATTTTTCATTCTGCAGCACTAATCATACTTTCTATGGCAAAATATACCCCCTCATGTTGTTTCTTTTTAAATTAAATGTTTTAAGAGTTACCACTTTATTCCAATCAAGATGGCTTCAGGTGTGCCATACCTTTGTAATAAGTAGGACTGTTAGCGCTCTAGTTGTTCTTTAGAACACTCTAGGAGGCTGCAGTAGAACACAAAGGAATCAACTGACAGTCTCTGTCCTTGTTGGATGTACATGTTTTACTGAGAATGTCAGACTTCATTTTCACATGACTGAGAAAGATAATGAGAATTTACAGAATATATGCTTTCAGTTTAGCTTATAGATCCCCTTCCAAACCACTGTGGGAAAATCATGAGATATTAGTTTTCTTTCAAACAATATTCATGATATCACAGCAGAAGGTTTTTTCACATGGTAAAATCACCTTAGAACCCACCACAATTCCTAAAACGAGTATGGTACCATCAACAAATGATTTATAATGTAACTAAAGTCCTAAAACCCTCTATTAACTACAATGCTTTTTAATGAGGTGCTATCATGTATATTGGTCCCAAGATGGCTGCCAACACTTCTTGGATGAAGTGCTGACAGCCAATCAGATCAGATGTGTGGTTAGGCTCCGCCCAGATATATATCTTTTTTTGAACCTAAATTACTCAAAATCCACTGGAGCACATATATTGAGACCTAGCAAAGGCACATCGGGCTAACAGTCCCTACAATTTTGCCAAGTTTCGTGCAAATCCATTCAGCCGTTCGAGCTAAAAGTGAGGCCAACCGCCCTATGGAAATTAACATGGGAAAAACATGTTTTGGGACCCCCCTTTTTTCTCGCCCCCCCCTTGATGAAACCCCCCCAAATTGTCAGGGGCTGCTCAGAAACAAAATGTTCCATTTTCCTGAAAATTTCAGCCAATTCCGTCCACAAACGCCAAAGTTATTAGACATAGAATTTTCAAAAATCCCATAGAGAAAAATTCCTAACTATATATATATATATATAAATATATATATATATATATATATATATATATATATATATATATATATATATATATATATATATATATATATATGCAACTTATGCAACCATATGATAATGGAGCTATAGCACATACAATTGAATGGCAGGCACAGACACGACTATAACCGTTGTTTTGTATTGTACACGGCAGCAATTATGTCCACTTGGAGATAATGGCACAGGTAGCATTACCTTGAATCGGTATTGTTATTTAAATTAATTTATAATTACACCAAAGTGAAGTAACATGACTGGCTATAACACAGCAACAAGACACAATGAAACATAATTGTTCGTTACCTAGCGTCTTGTCATGAAAACTTTGGCAGGCACGCATATTTGATTTAGAACTGAATTTACAGATAATATGTATTAATACAATGTGTATATAACTTGACGTGCATTATTTGTGAGTAAATGTCAGTAGTAGGAATAACGTGTTACCATGTAGGTTTTTGCGCGTTAAACTACAGACTCTTCTGTGTCTATGCATTTAGTGTGTTTAGCCATGACTCACTCGTTGTCATAACGACTAACAGCCTATCATGTTGTATGAATCTGCTCGTGATGTGTCAGCATGTAATGCATTATAAAAACGTATGCCAATTACAACAGAGTTAAGTGAGCAAGGCGGAGGCTTCCGCCGAAACGCGTCTGTGCAGCATGTCGGATTAAATCTTTCCTTGAGTTAAAGTCACGGTGTCAGTGCCTTCCTTTCATCCGAAGGAATTGGATTGGTAATCAATACGTAGGATTCAAGCTCCTGGGAATCCCTACACTGACCCTCCTCGTTCTGGCAGCGCTGTGGAACTGGGACAAAACCTGTGGTCTAACTTTCGAGAAGAGAGAAACACAGCGCCCCCCCAAACCTGCAATCGTGGAGAAATTGACTGTTGGTGACACGGACGATTAGCTGACTCGCCGGATCCCTGCGAAGGCTGGAGAGCAGTTGTGGGCGTCCAGGTAAGACGGCGAAAATCTGTGTTACTAGCGCAACAAAACACTGCAAAGGTTTATGGGAGAGGTAGTCCTGCAGTGTGTGACGACTACACACTGGTAGGCAGTGACTTTCACAAGTAAACGTACAAATCCGTATATCTGTTTGAGACATGTCTGCGGAATGGGAAAAATTGCGGGAAGCGGCCGCTTTGGATATATTTGTGGACGCAGATACCAGCACTGCGACAAAAAATAAAAAGGCAGAAACGACGACAGTCACCGACAAAGACAACAGTATCAAGAACCTATGTGCAGAACTAGAGAAACTACGAAAAAAGGAAGTATCAAAATGGTGGGAGATAAAATCACTACAGAGATACCTGGACGTGGGCAGAGTACCACGAGGACTCAGAATATTGGTTGCCCCCACCTACGAAAATCCTGATCCGGCCATGCTACAAGACTGGGCAGACAATAATGCCCTAGCATCCCAAAACATGCTAAAAATACTCGTGAAATATGCAGCAAGTGACCGTGACAAAATCATAACCAGGATAGAAGAAATAATGAAGGATCTGGAATCAAGGGAAAACCAAGATGAAATAACTGTGGCATTGAAAGAAATAGTTAACAGGCTTTCTAAATTGGAAGAGGAAATAAAGGAAAGAAAAGCAATCAAGTTTCAAAGAGACCGAAATGACTATGTGAACGGTCGAATCTACATATTTGCCAGAAAATTTGACAATATTAAAAGACAACAGTTATCGGCAACGGCAAGCGGGTCACAAATGACGCCCGCATCAAGTGGAACAGACCTGAGTGCCTCGTTGGAATTAGATCCAGAAAGTGTCAGTTCCTTAGTCCTCACAGGAGAAGTACCAAACCCGGCCCAGGAATTGTCTTATTTTCGTTTACAGCGCCTCAAATCACTAAGGCCTCGGAAACAGTCACAAACAGAATGGACCAAAGGGAAGTCCAAACAAAATACAAAACAAAAAGCCGAAGAAGAAAAGACAGGCGCTGGGGCGGGCGGAACAACGAAACAAACAAAGCCAAAATACAGAAAAAACAGGAAACAATAATGGATGACAAACGAATAGAAAATTTGGACAACACCGTTATCAATCTGACCGATCTAGAACTGACAACCAGGGAAACGGAAATTCTATCACTGGGATTAACATTTTGCACCTCAACTAACTTTGATTACACCCAAACCAGGATAGATCTGTTCCAATTTGTAAGGAAACTTAAACTGCAAAAACATTTTATAAACAGTACTAGCAAAAGTACGGGCCCAGAGAACACAGGCCAAGGAATCGCTGAAACCCTGAGTATTGCGGACATGGCGGTACTAGGAGACTTGAATGCCCTTGAATATGAAGAATCCCTTAGCCAATTGACACCAGGAGAAATAGCCAACGCAGCAGACTTAAGCACACACCAAACGGTACAAACCAAGTTTAAACCGAAATCTATATTTATGCCTGTACTGCTGAAAGATGGACTAGACCTTTTTTCTGAGAATGTCATCAGAGAGTTGAAAGAACTATCAATACTGAGCACACGACAATTTTGCACGAAAGAGCACAACAAGAGAATGGAGTACAGTGCACTGATTGCCAAAATACAAAAGAGATCAGATATTGTTGTGCGGTGGTCTGATAAGGGTGGCAATGTGGTGCTATGGCCACTAAAAATGTACAATGAAGAAGCAATGAAGCAATTGCTTGATCAAGAATGCTACTGCAGAGTGAGCCCCAACATCATAGTGGGTATACAGGAGAGATACCACTGTGATTTATACAAATGGAGAAATCTGGGTCTAATAAGCAAAGCAGAATTAGCTTTTCTAAAAAATGACTATCCAACCACTCCCCAGTTATATCTCATACCAAAAGTACATAAGGACCCAAAGGAGCCACCCGGAAGACCGATCATTTCTGCCATTGGTAGCCTGTTTGAAAATACCAGCACATTTGTGGATTATTTTCTCCAACCTTTTGTTAAAGACCTTCCGGCTTACATACAGGACAGTGGTGACTTTTTAAGGCATATATATGATTTACAGTGGGAACAGGATTTTGTGTTTATGTTGTTGGATGTACAAGCTTTATACACGAGTATCAGACACACAGATGGGCTGCGGGCTTTGGAACACTATCTGAACAAACGCCCAATAGCATTGTACCAACACTCGTTGATGTTACTACAGATGGTAGAGTGGTGCCTTAATAATAACACCTTTTTATTTGATAAATTGCACTACAAACAACTGCAAGGTTCGGCAATGGGCACTTGCTTCTCCCCCAGCTATGCGAATTTGCATATGGGCTGGTGGGAGGAGCAGGTATTAGCCGTTAAACATGAGGTGGAAATGTCACACAATGTGGTGCTTTATAAGCGCTACATTGATGATATTTTTATCCTGTGGAGGGGTACCATTGAGAGTGCGGAGGCATTCGCCAAAGACCTGAATGAAAACAGCCTAAACTTAAAATTTACCAGCACAACTAGTAAAGTAATGCTCCAATTCTTGGACATAGAAGTATATGTGCAAAATGACAAAATCCAAACCAGAACTTACAGGAAACCAACAGCGGGAAATGCAGTGCTTCATGCACAAAGTTTCCATCCCACTAAACTAAAAGAATCCATTCCTTATGCAGAATGCTTGCGTATGACACGCAATTGCAGTACAGAGGAAGGAGTCACCAAGGCCAAAAAAGATCTATTTGAAAGATTAAGTAAGCGAGGATATAGACCACATACCCTCAAAAAAGCTGAGAGCAAGTGTAAAACCAAAAACAGGAAGGATTTACTATTTACCAAAGATTTGGAGACTAAAACTACACCCACTACCGTGACTGGTAACCCCCCAAGAATGATAACTGGCTACAATATGTACCACAATCAGGTCAGAAAAATCCTGCAGAAACACTGGCCCCTGATCAAAAATGACCCTGTAATAGGACAACTGAGTGGGAACAGACCTAGCATAATATTTAGAAAGGCCAAATCCATGCGTGACCAACTAGTGTGTAACTCCCCTACACTAAAAAAACCAGTCACTTGGCACCCACCTCAGAAAGGCTTCAAAAAATGCACGAAGTGCAAAGCCTGCAAACAAGGGCTTAATATGAAGGAAGTACAGGTACCATTCAGGAACAGACCCTACACCATCAGGGGCGGCTACTCATGTAAAACGGAGTACGCCGTATATGTTCTGGTCTGCAGCTGTGGCAAGCGCTACGTTGGGAGTACTATTCACCAAGCACATGTGAGAATATTGCAGCATCTGCGCGCCATTACTAACAACGACCAAACGTACCCTGTGGCCAGACACATAAATACTATGCATGACGGGAATATTAAACACATTTCCTACTATGTGATAGACAGTGTCCCAAAAAATCCTAGGGGAGGGAACCGCAGACTAGCCTTACGACGTCTTGAGTCAAGATACATAATCCTGTTAAATTCAAAAATCCCGAATGGATTAAACTCAGACGAAGCCATGACTGTCCACTTATGAATCCTAAGTAGAGCCCTACCCGACAATATAATCTCATTCCAGTTTTAACTCTGTACCTTTGAAACATACATTTAATTTTGTATTTAGGACACAATGTGAGCGAATATTTTGTTTATTATTTGATACACAATTTTGACACTTATGCAACCATATGATAATGGAGCTATAGCACATACAATTGAATGTCAGGCACAGACACGACTATAACCGTTGTTTTGTATTGTACACAGCAGCAATTATGTCCACTTGGAGATAATGGCACAGGTAGCATTACCTTGAATCGGTATTGTTATTTAAATTAATTTATAATTACACCAAAGTGAAGTAACATGACTGGCTATAACACAGCAACAAGACACAATGAAACATAATTGTTCGTTACCTAACGTCTAGTCATGAAAACTTTGGCAGGCACGCATATTTGATTTAGAACTGAATTTACAGATATTATGTATTAATACAATGTGTATATAACTTGACGTGCATTATTTGTGAGTAAATGTCAGTAGTAGGAATAACGTGTTACCATGTAGGTTTTTGTGCGTTAAACTACAGACTCTTCTGTGTCTATGCATTTAGTGTGTTTAGCCATGACTCACTCGTTGTCATAACGACTAACAGCCTATCATGTTGTATGACTCTGCTCGTGATGTGTCAGCATGTAATGCATTATAAAAACGTATGCCAATTACAACAGAGTTAAGTGAGCAAGGCGGAGGCTTCCGTCGAAACGCGTCTGTGCAGCATGTCGGATTAAATCTTTCCTTGAGTTAAAGTCACGGTGTCAGTGCCTTCCTTTCATCCGAAGGAATTGGATTGGTAATCAATATATATATATATATATATATATATATATATATATATATATATATATATATATATATATATATATATATATATATATATATATATATATATATATATATATATATATATATATATATATATATATATATATCCAATGGGTGGTCGCCAGTAGGTAGTTATAGTTAGTACCTAGTTTCCTTGGGAAAATAATTTTTTGACTTGGCTATAACTTTGGCCTCGTTTGTCCAATCTTCATAAATTTTTCCCATAAAAGTGTCATGGTGGGTACTATTGTTATAGAAAGTTTGGGGGTCATGTGTGCAGTGGGGACTGAGAATTTGGGGTGCGAAATATGGTTACGTTTGTAATGTTAATTCCAATAGGAACCTTTAGCCATACCTACAGCCTGAACCGCTCAAAGGACTTATACCAAATTTGGCAGGGAGGTAGATGTCGGTTCAAGTAAGTGCCTTTTGCTTATTTTGTGTAAATCCATTCAGTAGTTGTTGAGAAATGTAAGTTTAAATTTATAATGATATTTCTGGCCGTGTATATTTCAAGGAGGTTTCGCGATGAAATGCGAATTCACGCGCCACGAGAATGCTCTGATTGGCTGGACGTAATCTGAACAGAAAGTTGCGGCCAGGATTTTGTCTATAGTAACAGTTCCCAGGGCTGAAAATTTCAGTGAAAGGCCACATAAGTGGTCAGGGTGGAGATACCCTGACCCCATGGTTGAGAAATGAAGGGGTTGGTGACACAAGTTATGTTTCCAAAATTGTACGATATATTCGAGGCAACTCGGTGACCGCCAGAATGCCCCTCCCTGTGTACCATCATGGGACATGGCGACTATCAACGTCGTCACAATTATTGGTGGAAATATAAAAAAAAAATCAATGAATCGATAATACATAGTTATTGAGATATTGATAAATGTTTTTATAGAGTTATTTATATAGTGAGTTATCAACTGTGATGGTTAGAATTAATTAAACAGTTACAATTATTTTATGTGGTGGTGGCTATTTAATTCCTGCTTTTGCTTTTAGCTTTCGTGAAGAACCGCGGGGATCACGATTAATGAAGTCATTGCGATCTCCGGCCTCAATGCGAAACCAGAAAATAGGTTTTAGAAAAGGTTGTTCTCGAAATACACTAGAAAAGCATGAGTTTGAAGTGTACAGTAATAAACCCTTAGTGTGTAAAATACTGTAGTATGTGTGCCTATTTGTGTTTTCACTTTATGGAAAGGGCACGATCGTCACGGTTAACGATGTCATTGCAATGTCCCACAGAACTGCTAAAATCAGAAATCGGTCTGAAAGATGTTTTTTAAAGGAATAATACAAGATTAGGAGTTTAAATATGCTTTGAAAGAATTCATGAGTGATGTAATATGTGAGGTCATAAGCAGAGCATTGGGGGGCGAGAGTTATAGTCAGCTCAGCTAACTATAACTGCTGAATAATAAAAATAAAATATGTGTTTTCGATAAAAACAAAACCTTATAAATTCACTGAAATAACTGAAGGTTAAATTAACGTTATAGTCAGATGAATTTCTCAGTGACAACATTAACGTTTTGAAATAAATGAATACAGAAATTTAGTGGTTGTAGTTAGTAGCACTAATTATAACTTGTGCCAGAAGTCATTCTGCTCATTACCACCCTTGCTGTTTCGGAGTATCAATAGCCTCTTAGTGACCCTTGTGTGGGCAAGTAAGAGAATTGGAGTTTGCCTTGAAATGCTTAAATTGGAACCGAGCTGGGGCGGCCTCCACCTTCTCGACCCAAAATTGTACCATCTGGCTGGCCTTTTGCAATATGCCTCAATGTGGTGCGACAATGGCCTCGGTTGGGAAAAGAGATACCTGTCAGGTTCCGTTGAGGTGGCTGACCTCTCTCGAGTTACTTATGGCTTGGTGAGCGCTTCCAGCAGGTACCCTCTTTTTGGTTCTGCAGGTGGCCTCGGTGTGTGAGAGGGCTGCCAAACAGGTGATAGGTTGGGCACCCTATGCCAAGCTCCTTTCAATCTGGTGGTAGCGCCCTTTTGTGCATATATATGGGACTCCGTCAATGTCTCTGCTTGGCTGATTGAAGTCATGACTTCTTCCTAAACTAAGTCTTCATATCATGGGGGAGTGGTGTGGCTCACTGGTTAGAGGCGGCAGACCCGGGAGCAGAAGTCGGCTGGGACCAGGGTTCAATTCCCGACGCGGCAGGGTCGTGGACTTTGGTCAGCGGACTCGATAATTCTCGCTTCAGTGCCTACTCTAATCAGGGGTCCCACTCGGCAACTCTGGGCATCAGCTTGCCTAATCTCCACAACAGCCCCTCCAACGCCGGGGATGCTTGGCTCCACCTTGGGGACTCCCAGCAGGGACCATCCCACAGGGAAAGCCAGGACTGGTTCCCCAGCGTTACACAGCGCCAGGAAACCTCCGGGTAACAGTGCGCTTTACAAGCTCAAACATAATAATGGGGGAAATGGGTAAACAATTTGCAAAAGGTGAGGGACAGTATTTTGCAATACGTCAGCATCTCGCACAGACCACAGGACATCTGTTGGTCGTTCCCAGAAGAATCAGGAGAACCTCAGGTGCTCCAAGTGATACTGGACCCTGCATTCACAAAAGGTATTATATCTCGACTGAACCAAGCACTGAAATCAAACAGACAGATACATTTTAGATCTGAAGTGTGCCGCCTGGGACGATGATTTAGAATCCCCACTCACGGGCACCGAATAGAAAAGTGATGCGCTGTCCTCAAGTAGTAAAGGGCGTGTCCAGCCAGCACTCTTCATTAAATTAAAACACGTAGTACTTTCAAATTGAATTCCTTATGTTTTTCATTCAAAGGAGCACCATTTGTCCACCCATCAGCCATAAAGTACTGGATGCATTTGAAACAGTCGTACAAAAAGAATTACAAACAATTTTGAAAAAACCTTGTTGGAAGACAAAAAACATGGAACAAATTGCATCTAAGTCAGAAATAACTATGGGCCCGATTCACAGAACTAACTAAAGACAAAATTCTAAACTTACTACTTTTGGTATTCACAGAAGTTAGGATTTTGTCTTAAGACAGACTTAAGAAAGACTTAAGACAGAATCCTAACTTAAGTCTGTCTTAAGTCTGTTTTAAGACAAAATCCTAACTTTTGTGAATACCAAAAGTAGTAAGTTTAGGATTTTGTCTTGTTAGTTCTGTGAATCGGGTCCCACATGTCAGGCTAATAAGGGGGAGCCATGGTCAGCATGGACACAGATTTTTATTTGGAAAATGTTCAAGCTCATGTTGAAGACACCACAATTTATACTAAATTGTCTTTTGATAACACAATGGAATTTACCAAGGTCCTCACAAATATCATTGACCATGCAATGGAGCTGAACATCATTGGAAAGGATGAAAAAACATACTTGTTGAAACAGAACCCATCCACTCCATACATTGATATGATTCCTAAGATTCATGAACACGCTACTAACCCTCCGTTTCGACCCAAAGTCGAAACGGAGGTGATATCAGTAACGAACTGAATACTGTAAACAGTTTTTACTCTATGGACAGACTTACTTCTATACCACTGTTTTCAAATAGTGAAAATCTCATGAGACATACACCAAAAAGTATTCAAAAGAATCTACTAAGAAAAGTGTACATCCCATGCAACAGTGGACAAAAAAGAGACTATTTACTGAAAATAGTCAGGATCCGAAGGTGCTAAAGAACATACAACCCAGCACCCTTCATACTGTAGTTAAAACTTACAGACAGCCCTTTCTTCTGAAGCAAAACAAGCATGCCTACATGGGTTAGTATGTGGTGTACACCCTCTTTCATGTGTAGTATAAATTATCAAGCTGAAACGATTCTCAGTAATAACTCTAGGCAGCTATGCATTTGACAGATCTTTACAACATTTTCCCAGAAAACGTGCCCTGCTGGGTCTAGTTCTCCATGGAAAGTTTTGGGATGATTCATCCATCAGGAGTTGAGAAAAAGGAGCGGTAAAAAAACTGTGTTTCCAATGTTAATTACCTTAGAGAATTTAGACACAACTTCTGCCCGAACCTCTGGTCGAAATTGCACCAAATTTGGCAGAAAGGTAGCTCTTGGTCCACAAAGAACACTTTTTGTTATTTGATGTAAATCTGTTTAGTAGTTTTTGAGATATTTAAAGAAAAACAAATTTGTATATCTTGGGTGGTAAATACTTTGCGACTATTTAGCGATTAATCGAGGGCTCTAAATATTTATTAAAAGTAATAGAAGGGGTTAGGGTACATGGTTGGAATATAGCAGTGTTTGAGGGAATCCTTCTAGGTAAAATACATTGAGAAATATTTTTTTTTCTCCATGTGCGATCTTCGCAACGTTCATCGTGGCACCCCGTATAACATCGCCAGAAATGTATGAATATCGCCAATTTTTTTAAAAGCCTAATACATTCACAGACTGATTTAGAGACTAATGCATTCACTCCCAGGCCCACTCATACTCTCTTCCACCCACTCATAAACCCACTCAGAAGGTCATGCACCCTCTCACAGACACACTCAGGCACTCATGTACCCACTCACAGATCCACTCAGAGAATCACACACCCAGTCAGAGACTCACACGTCCACTCAAAAACCCACTTAGAGACTTATGAACTTACTCACAGACCCACTCCAGGGGGCATATTACCAACAAGTTGCGATATTTATAGCTAAATAGGCTTAGCAACGATTTTTTTATCGCTGCCTATCGCTGGATATGTTAGCGGAGAAAACATGCTATTAGCAACATTTTTCTCCATTGTGCTTAAATATCCAGAGATAGCGGCGAAATGTGTGAATATCGCTGAGAATACAGCGATATTAACGCATTAGCGACGAATCCCATTGGATAACATGGCTAAGAACTGGTCTGGACAGGTGTTAGCATTTGGAGATGTTCGCGCTGAGTGCAAATATTTCCAACGCTATGCCTGCCTTGCTAATAGGCGAAAGCAACGTTAGCGACTGCTTTCAATCGCTAACTGGTTGGGTTCGCCCACTTTGCATGTCATTAGTGATAAACATCGCTTACATGCAAAGCGGGCCCCAAACCGCTCGCTATCGCCTAAAAGCTGTCACTAACCACAGTTAGCGACAGCTTGCTAATAGGGCGATAGAATTATCGTCGCTTAGTGGCCGAAAACGGCTGCTAAATCGGCGATAATTGCCTATCGCCCCCCTTGGTAATATGCCCCAAAGCCTGTAAGTGGTCTGTAAGTGGGTCTGTAAGACCCACTTACAGACCCTTTTACACACTCATGAACCAACACACCCACTTCAACAGAGTATCACACACCCATTCGTAGAATCACTCCCAGGCTCACATACCCACTCACGTACCTACTCAGAGATTCATGCACCCACTCACATACCCACTCACACACCCACTCAGACATGTACACTACCACTCACAGGCTCACTTAGACATATGCATCAATTCACAGACCTACTCAGACACTCATGCACCCACTCAAATACTCATTCAGAGGCTCATGCACCCACTCACAGACTCACTTAGAGACTTACCCACCCATTCACACACCTACTCTGAGACTCATGTACCTACTCACAGATCCACTCCGAGGCTCATGCACCCACTCACAGATCCATTCAGAGACTCATACACCCTCTCACAGACCCATGCACCCACTCACAGACTCACAAATCCACTCATAGACCCACTCAGGTACTCACACACCCACTCACAGACCCACATACACACTCATACATCCACTCAGACACTTGTGTGCCCACTCACAGACCCACTCAGGCACTCTCAAACCCATTCCCTCCCCCTCTCATGCACTCTCACATCCATTTACAAACCCACTCAGACACCCACTCACACACTGACTCAGACACTCACAGATTCACTCACAGACCCATTCAGAAAATCACTCACAGACCTATACTGCCACTCACAAACCCACTAGTCAATATATACAGGCGCTCACACACCCAATCTGAAAGGTAACAGATTAAAGTTAGGAAATACAATTTTAAAAACCTTAGAAATTCCCTGAAAGAAACCAAGTTTACAGGGATGTTATAGTTATGAAATAATGTTAAACAACCATTGAAATTCACTGAAACAACCAAAGGTTACAGGGATGTTATAGTTGGGAAATAGAATTTAGGAAACTTTAAAAAGTAATTGAAAAAAACAGAGGTTAAACCGATGTTATAATTAGACTTAGATTTTACTTGTACAAACCAGTGAAATTCAGCAGTTATTGTTACCTGAGCTAACTATAACTTACGTCCCTGCAATGCACTGCTTAAGACCTCTCATATTACATAGTCAGGGATATCACTGATGAAATCACTGAGGACATCTCAAATTACATCATTGATGACCTCACATCTCTTCTGCGCAAGATTAGGAAGATTCTTCCTTTCATATAATTTGAATTAAAAAAATTAATGGTCACAGCCTTGGTTCTATGGAGGTTGGATTATTGCAATGCCCTCTATTTTGGTATTCATCAGTGCTCTCTGAAAAAACTTCAAGTTTTACAAAACACTACTTCTAAACATTTGAGCAATGTGCACAAAAGAAGCTTAGATGAAGTCATCAGTGATGTCATCGGTGATGTCAATTGAGATGTCGTCAGTGATGTTATAAATGATGTAATTGAACATATCATGAGTGACGTAATGTGTAGTGTAATAAGCAGTGCATGTTATAGTTAGCTCTGCTCACTATAACTTCTGAATTTATATGAGTTTCTTTAGTTCAAAGGCTTAACCCCCTCCCATGCTCATGACGAGCTGAGCTTGTCATGAGCCACGGTTGCCGTGTGCTCATGACGAGCTGAGCTCGTCATAACGGCTCCAACGTTCGCACGTGGGGCTAATTTCCCCACTGTGCTGAGCATTCCACACAAACGGGTGTGGCCGTGACGAGCTCCGCTCGTCATGAGCACACGGCCACTGAGGCTCATGACGAGGTGAGCTCGTCACGAGCACCGGGGTGCTGTGCGCGCCCCCAGCATAGTGGGAGAATTACCCACGCGGCCAACGGGTTAATGTTGTCACTGATATATTCACCTAACTATAATGTTACTTTAACCTTTGCTTTTTTCCAGTGAATATGTATACATCTACATACAAACTTATACACTTACCTGATATAAACTAACCTTTTTATTGTAAAGGCATGCATGGTAAAGGCATATGCGTGATTAAGACCTGCATAGGAAAGGGAATGCATGGCAACGACATATTTAGGGACCTGGACCCTGCTGGGCCATTACAGAGCCACAGTAAACTAGACTGTCATCTACTATGACTTCAGCCTCTAGAGTTGACCCAAAGTCTGATTTGTGTATTGCTTCAGTGATGCCATAATTCTTTTTCTTAAAACCTTAATTTATAAGTTCAGGTGAACCAATATTGCAGCCATAAACCTTCTCCATATCATTCAGTGGATCTAAAAGAGCACAGAACCACATCAATATATGCAACAACAGCTGCCCTCAGGGGGCAATACATCAATCAATGCAGAACAGAAGCATCTACCTCTCCCCAGTCTTGTGGCACTCCTCAAATCCATCACAAGACCACTCGAGGCGCTAGTTTTCCATGTCAGTAGATACACCACTCCTTGAAACGTCACCACTACCCACAAACATGTCTCCCAGGGCCCTCTATATTTTCAGGTCATCCTCTATGTAGCAGTCTAGTGTTTCTGCCTGGTGGCAGAAACAGGAAGCACCACCAAACGGTGTATCACTCTCTGGCCAGGCGTGGCCAGAGAGCTTAAATAAACGGGCCGGGGTCGCTCAGGACGTCCGGCCCATACCAGCGCAATACTGTGTGGGTGTCTGTTATTTGGTCCATGTCACTAGGCCCATGCTCTGCCCAGACCCCCTGTTAAATAACCAGGCCCCCAACGTTGGCGATGAGGGTGGGATACAACTATCCACACATCCCGCAACTGCCCCAGCTGTGAAGAGTGCCGAGCAGAGTCACCGCGGAGGAGCGGGACGTGCCCGTCGCACCTGGCAATTGCAGCGAGTGAAGACCGCAGCTCCGTGTAGACCGCCGCGAGGCCGGTAAGCAGGGAAACGGCTGAAGGCCCCAAAGACTCACCGGGAACAGTTAGTGAAGAGCGCGTGCATCACGCGAGAAGGCAGCGCCCCCGCCCAGACGCTCCCATGCCCTGACGAGGCACGCGCGCATGCGCGTTGAAGAGGCATGCTCAGAGCAACGCTAGCAAAACGCTGACGAACTGGGGAACAGGCCGAGCATTCGAGCCGCCTGCCGCCACGTGGGTAAAGAGCCAGATTAAGAGGGAGGAAAGCTACCCCAGACGCTGGCCAGGCTGATTTATCACCCAGCCAAGGAAACAAGCAGTGGCAAAAGCAAAGGATAGTAGAGGGTGCCTATAGCAAGAAATCCACAAGCATTGGCCAAAGTGAGGCACAGTGAAGCAACCAACAACAATAGTGTACAACAAGCATTGGCACAAGCAACAGCAGCGAACCACTCAAGTGAGCGTACACCGCACTAGGTCACACCATGTCAAATCCGCCAGACGCAAATGCCGCACAGCCGCAGGGTGCAGTACCTGCGCAACCACCCCCTCCGCCAGCACACTCGCAGATTCAAGCGCTGCCACCCTTCAGTGAACTCATTGACCCGTCGACAGCGGCCCCATGATGGGCAGTTTGGGTTGGACGCCTTAATAATTATTTCATTGCGACCAGAGAAACGGACGGGGCAGTAAAAAGGTTGCTGCTCCTACACTTTGGAGGGGATGAAATCTACAAGTTAGTTTCTCTCCTCCCGAACACCGGCGCACCAAACAACTACGACGCTGCAGTCCGGGCACTGAATGCTCACTTTGATCCGCAACTCAACCCTCACTACGAGCGGTTTAAATTCTGGCAGTCCAGACAAAGAAAAGGAGAGACCATGGACACCTTCCACGCAAGACTTCGGGAACTGGTGAGCACGTGCACCGAAGATGATCAGACGAAGGAAGTCACGGCGCAGCTTATTCAAGGATGTCGAAACAAGCTGTTGAGGACGCTTATACTCCGGCAACCATGCATCACCTTGAAAGAGATCATGATACTCGCACACTCACATGAATTGTCCGATGTGAGAGCGGTGGCGATGGAGGCCGCACTCAACTCGCAAGCAGAAGCGCAGGCGCACTTAAAGACTGAGTTGGTAGATGCCGTCCGTACACCATCCAGAAGTGCAATGGGGAGGTGGTCTGCCAAAACAGCACGACGTGCCACATGCGGGTACTGTGGGAGAGGGGAACACAACCAGGATGGGTGTCCAGCGAGGGGCAAGACGTGTTCCAAGTGCGGAACTCCAAACCATTTCGCAAGCGTGTGCTGGGGAGGATTTTGAAGCAAGAGCACGGCTGGAAGGAAGTCGGTGACCGGTGCAGTAAGGCATCTTTCGTTGGAAGAACTGACAACCTCCCGACCAACCAAGGCACCATCTCGCAGCCAGCACCGCTTGGATGACTCCGTGACGAACCAAGATGAGGAGTGCTATTTCGTGTCCTTCGCAAGTGACCTGAAGCGAAGAAGGAGACCACAACCAAAATGCAATATTGAAATAGACGGATCACCAGTGACGGGGGTGATTGACACACGGAGCAACAATCAATGTGATGAGCATCCAGCATTACAAAAGCCTGAAACCAAGGCCGCAACTCACCCCGTCCAGGGTTCGAATCCTCACCTACAGAAGCCAGAAGCCCCTTCCTCTCCGTGGGAAAATGGTGGTCCAAGTCAAAGCAGAAGACAAGGAAGTGACAACAACGTTTCATGTCGTCGACAAAGAGGCAGACTTGCTAGTGGGGAGCTACACCACTGAGGACCTTCAACTAATAGCGTTTGCAAACGCAGTGAAAACACTTCAGAAGAAGGACATCTGAGAGCTGTTTCTGCAATTGTTTAAAGGGCTAGGAACCATCAAGAAAGAACCAATACGACTCCACATTGACAGAGCTGTGCAGCCGGCAGCGCTGCGACATCGGCGAATCCCGTTTCATCTGAGGCCACTAGTGGAACAGGAACTAGTAAAATTGGAACAACCAGGAGATATAGAGAAGGTGTCAGGCCCCACTCCATGGGTGTCGCCCATGGTTATAGCTGAGAAGCCGAAGGAACCCGGCCAAATCAGGATCTGCATAGACATGAGAATGCCCAACCGGGCCATCAAACGGGAGAGACACCTCATGCCCACGGTCGACGATATCCTGGCCAACCTGAATGGGTCTCAATGACTTTCCAAACTCGACCTCAACGCGGGGTACCACCAATTACGACTAGCGGAGGAGAGCAGATACATAACAACATTCTCGACTCATCTAGGGCTCCGCCGACACAAGCGGCTCAATTTCGGCATATCATCTGCAGCCGAAATCTTCCAGAATGCAGTGAAGGAAATCCTGTCAGGACTCCAAGGGGTCCTCAATGTCAGCGATGACATTCTGATTCACTCCCGGACAGTCGAAGAGCACCACCGGCAACTTAGGGCAACGCTCCAACGGCTAGCTGAGCATGGCGTAACTCTCCACAAAGAAAAGTGCCAATTCTTTCAGAAGACGATCGGGTTCTTTGGATACGTTTTCAGCTCCGAAGGAATCAAGGTGGACCCTCGAAAGTCACAAGCCATTCAGGGCGCTCCTGCCCCGACGAGCGCATCTGAAGTCAGGAGCTTCTTGGGGATGGCGACGTACTGTGCGAGGTTCATTCCGAATCTGGCAACCATCGCCGAACCAGTACGGAACCTCACAAAAAAAGAAACCCTGGAGGTGGACAGCCGCCGAAGACAAAGCGTTCACCCAAGTGAAAGCAGCGCTGCCAGACAGCACCACGATGGCCTATTTTGACACTGCCAAGTCTACCGAGATACTAGTAGACGCCAGCCCCGTTGAGCTAGGGGCGCTACTCACCCAGGAAACACAGCCAGGCATATGGGCCCCTCTCGCGTTTGCGAGCAGAGCTCTGACCTCCGTGGAATCACGATACTCACAAATCGAGAGAGAGTAGCTGGCAGTGAAGAGGGCCTGCAATCACTTCCACCTGTATGTGAGTGGACACCCCTTCCGGGTGGTGACCAACCACCAACCTCTCCTCCCCCTATTCAAGGGGACTGCCCCACATCCGCCCCCGCGGATAGAACGGTGGGCCATACAGATCCAACAGTATCAGATGGACCTAGTGTACCGTCCTGGAGCCAAAAACCCTGCATACTTCCTATTTCGTCATCCTGCACCTGTTAGTGAGCCCGACGTGACACAAATTGAAAAAACTGAGAAATTTGTCAACATGGTCGTCCAAGGATCGTGCCCACGGGCAATGTCACTTGACGAGATCAAACCACATGTCGACACCGATCCGGTGCTCAGCCGAGTCGTTCAAGCCCTGACGAGTGGATCGTGGGGAGGATTCCTCAAAAGCGTCGAAGGCTGGAGCGAGGATGAAAAAGCCCGACTAGGGCAAGTCTGGAGGATTCACGGAGAACTAAGCATTGCCGACAGTGGTGTTGTCCTGAGAGGGTCGCGTATTGTCATCCTGAAGGATCTACAAGAACAAGCGACCATTCTCGCGTGTGACTTGTAAAGCGCACTGCTACCCGGAGGCGTCCTGGCGCTATAGACCGCTGGGGAACCCGTCCTGGCTTTCCCTGTGAGATGTTCCCTCCTGGTTATATCCAAGGTGAATATCTTGTAGGTATCAAGGACCCCCTGATATGGATAGGACTCCTGGGTCAGGGAAGACAATTTTTATGTAAGGGTATATACCCAGGCAGACTTTTAGTACAAAAGCTGGCTATTTAAAGAAACATATTTATATAAGCAAAAATGATAAAATTAGTGCAATGGACTGGAGTAATATCAAAAAAGATCATTTTTAATTTCAATATAAAAATGGATAGATACATATAATTCGATATACACAGATTACACAATAAAAATTCTTAATACTTTATGTGGCTTTTCTTCAATATATATTTAGGAAGACATAACGATATATAAAAAAAGCTTTTTCCTTAAATTTAGTTCTCTGGCTATGGAGAATAGGGCTGTGTGTCACACATAAAGTATTAAGAATTTTTATTGTGTAATCTGTGTATATCGAATTATATGTATCTATCCATTTTTATATTGAAATTAAAAATTATCTTTTTTGATATCACTCCAGTCCATTGTACTAATTTTATCATTTTTGCTTATATAAATATGTTTCTTTAAATAGCCAGCTTTTGTACTAAAAGTCTGCCTGGGTATATACCCTTACATAAAAAATATATCCAAGGTGAAACCAGGCATCCCCGGCGTTTTTAGGGGGGCCGTTGTGGAGATGAGGCAAGCTAATGCCCAGAGTTGCCGAGTGTGATCCCTGGTTAGAGTAGGCACCGAGGCGAGAATTATCGAGTCCGCTGACCCTGGTTCACGACCCTGCCGCGGTTCGTGATTGAACCCTGGTCCCGGGCCGTCCTCTGCTTCCAGGTCTGCCGCCTCTAACCAGTGAGCCACACCACTCCACTAAGTGCTACGCATTGCAACAGCGGAAGGAAAGGATCCAGAAGCATCCCTCCAGCACTTCCTACGCGAAAACAGGAGCACCCCACACAGCACCACCCAACGGTCCCCGTGGTCACTCATGCTGGCTGGCTCACGGCGGGACATGTTGCCCATGACGGATACTTGGGCTCCTGAGCCGTACGATCCACAAGCAACCCAAGATCGGAGGCGCATCAACAACGATTGAGCCAGCCGGAGGCGGAGAGCTCACTCCCGGCTACCAGTCCCAGGGGACCTCGTACTAATATGAACCAGGCACCCGGAGGAAATTTCCGAACCCCCTACGAAACCGAACCATGGGTCGTGAAGGCTACAAAGGGCACCGCTGTCAAGGCGGAGAAAAGTGGCGAAATCATTACACGTAATGTGTCCTGGTTCAAACAAATACCACCGACCACTGACGCAGAACAACAGCCGGAAGATCCGGCGCCCATAGAAGCAGAGTTAACTCTGATAACAGCTGACCCAAGTAGGTCACCGGCCAACAGCTCTGTGCCATCATCACCATCAAGCAGGGCACAAGATTCCACACCCGATTGCCGAAGTCGTCGGCGACTATACAACCCTCGGCCTAACCCTCGGCCAAGCCAGAGACTTACTAACTTTGTGTGTTAGAGACTTTAATCTTTGATTTTTTTCAAAAGAACTGATTTGGAATGGGATGTAGCAGTCTAGTGTTTATGCCTGGTGGCAGAAACAGGAAGCACCACCAAACAGTGTATCACTCTCTGGCCAGGAGTGGCGAGAGAGCTTAAATAAACGGGCCGGGGTCGCTCGGGACTTCCGGCCCATACCAGCACAGTACTGTGTGGGTGTCTGTTATTTGGTCCGTGTCACTAGGCCCACGCTCTGCCCGGACCCCCTGTTAAATAACCGGGCCCCCAACACTCTACTTTCTCATCTCTCCTACTTATTTGCATGTGAGTCTCTTCCGCAAGTGTCCATTCCTCAACATCCCTATGCCAGCTCTCAATCTCTGGGGCATGCTGACCTATCCATGTTGTGGCCACCCTGCGTCGGGCAGGGACATCTTGAGCTGAAGGTATTTGTCTGCCATCTTGCACCCCTTATGTCTGCTTTTATTAACCAAAAGGCAAGACTGCAGGGTTATGGAGCGCTGCAATGAGGTTGCATGTACTAGTTTGTCAGCCACCTCCACCCAAAAGTCCTGCACGAACCAACACCCCCAGGCCAGGGGTAAAAAGTAAGCCCCTGGGCTCGCACAATGCGGACAGGTGTCCGACCGTGTCTGGGATATGTTTGCATTTTCAGGGGTATATGTACGAAGCAGGAAATCGTAGTGAATTGACTTAAATCGAGCATTGCTAGAAGCTGCTTTGGTAAGTATACATATGTACAACCAGTCCATGTCTGCCAGTGGAGCCCCCTCATCCCAAGTCATCCAAGTACGCAACGGGCATCTCGCAGCATCAGCCACCATACCTTTGGATGAGTACACCAAATGCTGACCAGACCCACAGGTCAAAAGGATACCCAACGTGCAGAAAGACGCTGGCTCCACTCGAAAGGTGGTCCAGGTCTCCCTGGCTAATTGGGTTAGGCTGGCATAGTGGTAGAAGAGACCTGTGCCCAACTCAACCCCCTGCGCATCCTTGAAAGTAATAACATTTTAATTGGAGTACAAGTCGCAGAATGCGCCACAGCCACCCTCTTTCCAGGCCTGAAAGGTCATGTTGTCTGCATTGTACCTGTCCAGCAATAGCATGCGCACCAGTAACTCCCTATGAAAGGGGAGGGATGCGATATTTGATAACCCCATTGGTACTGGACATTCCTGAGATCAGAGAAAAAATGAGAGCAGTCCACACAGCACTCCCCCTATCGTACAGTTATTGTTTGATCTATAACATCCTAGAGAAGGTTTTAACAAAACCACGAAGTATATCCTGTGTTAATCCACAATCATAGATAAATAATGTCCAATGTTTTCCATAAATTTCAAAGTTCATAGATCCAAACCAAAATGTATTCTTCCAAATCTTTATTGTAAATCCATAACCATATAAAAAACTTCACAGCTCACACCGCCGACACGTGTTTCGTCTCACAGAGACTTTTTCAAGGCAAAGGATGTAGATGCTTGTAAGGAAGTAAGGGTCACGGTCCTCCTCTATAAGTCGACTTAAATTCGTACAAATGTGGCTCCTCTGTGTTGGTAGTAAGGTCAATCACCTAACCAGACTTCCTCTCCTCACGTTTCAGATTGTGTGGAGAGTCTTCAAATACTCGTTGTACTGGATGGACAGCAGAAATGACATGTAAAAGCTAATTTACACCATGAAAGTCTATGTGGATGCTGCTCCACTGTGTTATAGGTAGTAAACACTATTTTTGGATGGAGGTCGCTCTTCAGTAACAGTGCATGCGTGCCGCAGAGACCATGATAAGTCTCTCAAGAACGTATTTGACCCTCCGACCTCCGTTGCCGTAGTAAAATGTTAATTGGAGTACAAGTCGCAGAAGGCGCCACAACCACCCTCTTTCCAGGCCTGAAAGGTCATGTTGTCTGCATTGTACCTGTCCAGCAATAGCATGCGCACCAGTAACTCCCTATGAAAGGGGGAGGGATTTGATATTTGATAACCCCAGGTTATCAGGACTGTGGTTGCCCCTCTTTTGAGATGGTTAAAAGGAGACAAAGGAGGATATTCAGAGGTTGCCATATTTAGAGGATGTCCTGATGCCACCAAACTTCACATAACCCCCAGACTGGCCATCACCACTGACAAGAGAGGATCACTCTCAGTCAAAAATAATAAGCATCCAAAATCTCCAGGTAGGACTCAACGTAAATGAGTCTCTGACGTGAGTTCAGAAAGAATCTTAGTGTCTTTTTGGGAGTAGGTAGGACATGAGCCCTTTCCATTAGGCAGCTCCTAGTTTCATAGGGAAAAGACAATCAAATATAGGGCCCACAATCACACAAGGGTTGAAAAAATGAGAGGCAACACCTGCAAATATAGTGTGAAACAACACCTGGGCTCCTGATCATTTGTGTGTCCCCGGATTTGGCAAAGGAGGCGGGAGGGATGAGAACTATTGTGAATACGAAACTGTGTATCCTGACTAATAAAATGATGGTGACTTTATTGGATGGATAGTATCAGATGGCGCACCAAGTGAAAGGGAATAAAAGCAGTGGGAGAAGTTTCTGTCCACGAAACAAACGTTCATTTTGATGTCTGCATTATTTTAAAAACAACTTTATTTGTATGGGCTAATTCATGACAATCAACATGTTTCAATGCTGTGGTAATCTTCATCAGGACTAAAATCCTATTTAGACTCAAAATGCCTGATATCAGTGTCCTCACCACTACCTAGTGATTCTTGGTGTCTCAAACAGGGATTTTTTTTCACTGACAAAATCCAAACTCTTCAGGCTCTGGTGTATTTTGTGGAGAATAGACCTCAGGATCATCCAAATGTAAATAGCACATGAGCCTACCAGGGGCAACTAGAAATACCAGTGATGCATACAACATGACCACTCATCCAAGTAAGCAGAGTATGTTTTAGATATGGGTCTGCACTAAACACCACCAACACAGGTTTCCATGAGCACACTTGCACAGTTCTCCAATCGTGACTACTCACATTTATGGTCATGTCGAAGAACGAGCAGGTGCTGGTGTTGAGATGAGAGCTTACGCCCTCTTAGGTTCTGGTGCATACCTTCATGTAAGAACATGTGTCCGTAGAAGTTTAACGAATGCTTGCGCAGTGTACTGCAGGTGCGACTGGTTCATCAAAGTGTCTCTAAGTTTCCCCAGGTCTTCAAATAGATTGTGGGAAAGTCTGGGCAAACGAGGGCATGTGCGACCCATGCTGGATGGCGCTGATGGAATACCTTCAGAGAGTTCAGCAAATGCTTCATCAGTCATGGAGTGTGATTGCTCCCCTGTGCATGGGTGCTTGAACCTGGTGTAGCATATTCTGGACCTTTGTGACAGTTGCATTCCCTCGCCTGTTTGAGCAATTGTTTTGTGCTGTCTCCATTTTACTGCACCGGTCTCCATCTTGTCTGATGGGTGCCTCTTCATTCTAGGCTTCTTTGCTCCTACACAGGCATTTCAACATGAGAAAAGCCTTTGCCTTGATTTTCAAATAATTTCAAGTTACCAGTGCCACCTGGTTTTGCATTAGTGGTTACAGTCTTTGGTGTTCCTTACAGCAGCCTTGAGTTTGGCCCGCTACCAGGAAGGAGCTACATCTGACGGCATCTGAACCTGCCTTTGAGATTATTGGGGTGTGATTGAAGAAGACCTGAACCCCCCCCCCATGACATTCTCAGAGGTCCTCAGAGGTGGAAGAGAATCTCATTCACAACTGTGATTTGTACATCTTAACATTCTTTTAAAGATATTCACTTTAACTTACCATGTATTACCCTAGGGTAAATTCATTTATGTGCTTGCCCTGATACAACTGCTGGATTTCCATTTATATAAAGGCATTAAAAATTAGGTCAGTACATTGATTACTTACTGATCCCGCAGCGGACAATGGTCGTGATTCTCCCAGAAGTGTTCTTGGGCGCCATGTGTAGGTAGATGTTAGTCTTCAGAAAAGAAAAGTGTTTCTGTGAATGTCAGAAGAAAGGGGTGTGAGGGGACAGACTGCAGCTGAGATCATACTGAACTGACTTACGTCAGGGTGTTAGCAAACACAAGGAGGTGATAGACGGAACATTAAAACTATTCAACTATTCAGACACTCACCCCCAGTCACAGATCTGGGTTGAAACCATCATTATTCTTTAGTTCACTTCTCCACCCCAGTTCAGACCCAGCCCATATGCAAATCAGTATTGACCCTGTGCCTCATGGGAACAGTCCAGCCTGAAATGCGAAGAATGGACTTTTCTGGACCGGAAACAAACAGCCTGGGACTGGTTTCGGAGTAACACTGCTCATCAGCCAGGATAGCTTGAATCAAGTGGCAAAGAAAGCACAGGACTTATAGCGAACAAAGTAAACACAAAGAGATGATGAACAAAGCACTAAAACTTTTCAGACACTCGCCCCAGTCACAGATCTGGGTTGAATCCATCATCCTTCTTTAACTCTCTTCACCACCTCATTTCAGACCCAGCCATATGCAAATCAGTCTTGACCCTGTGCTTCATGGGAACAGTCCACATAACAGTCAAACAAGGTCTTCCCTGGACCGGAAAAAGCATCCTGGAACCGGTTTTGGGCTAACACCCCTCAATAGCTAGGCTAACTTGAATCCAGTGGCAAAGCGAGAAGTCTAGAAACCCTTTCTGCCCCCAAACAACACCCATCCATGAACCTTTAAAAACCCTTTCTTCAGTTAAGCCCCACCCAGTCCTGAGCACTTATAGGCCTTCACTACCCCCAAAACGTCACTATCCCATAAATCCTAAAACATCCTTCACCACTACTAAACACACCCATACCTGACCCCTTAAAACGTATTACCACCCTAAATTTCACCCTTCCCTGAACCCTTAAAACCCCTCATAGCCCTAAACCTCACCCTTCCATGAACCCTTAAAACCACTCACAGCCCTAAATTTCACCCAATCCTGACCCTTAAAACCCCTCACCGCCCAACACTGCACCATCCCTGAACCCTTAAACCCATCACAGCCAATCCTGACTCTAAAAACCACTCAATGCCCAAAACTCCACCCATACCTGAACCCTTAAACCTATCACCACCCTAAACTTAACCCACCCCAGAACCGCTAAACTCCACCTAGTCCTAAACCCTAAAAAAACCCTCACCAACTCTCAACTATGCCCTTCATTGAGCATCAAAAACACTCACAACACCTAAACTCACCCATCCTTGAACCCTACAACCCCCTCACAACCCTCATACTCCACACATCCCTGAATCCTTAAACACCTCAACACACCTAAACCCACTCATCTATGAACCCTATAAAGCCTCTACACCCCTAAACTCTGCCTATTCCTGATCCTTAGAAAACCTTTTTGCCCCTAATCTCCCCATTCCCCAACCCTAAAACCCCTTTCAATGTCTGACCTCCACTGATCCCTGACCCCAAAAAACACCCTGCTTCTCCCCAAAAACAGCATCCATCTCTGAACCCAAAAAAGCCTCACAAGTCCTAAGCTCCTCCCAAGTTTAATGTAATAAACAATTTTTATTGCCCATATTTTTCTAACTTCCCGCCCGGGATGGGTAATTCCTACCGAGAGTTTAAATGCTTTAGCTGAAGTGTCAGGCAGGGAGTCTCCTGTGCTGTGAAATACAGGGAGGGGCAGATAGCTAAACAAACCTTCTTGCCAGGGTGCCTGCTAGAAATTTAAATGTTCCTGGAAGCGTTTTGGCATTAATAGGTGTAATTACTTGAAGCTTCCTGATGACAGTTTTATTGCAAGAGAGGTTCCAGCTGAGCTGTGACGCGTGTGCTTTTATGGACAGTTACAAAAGGCTGCACTATGTACAGTCTGGGGATTACTACAATCTATATTTTGGAAGCACTTTATCTTAAACCATTTTCAAATTTGGTATCTGCGTTATACTGTGTGCAATGCAAGTTTAAAATAATGCCTTCAATATTGCCAGTGCTTCCTGTCACAGGCTGGGACCTTGTTGCAGCGCCTTAGGATCGGGCACGAGTGGTGTTTGGACCTCCATCGGAACAGTTGTGTTCTTTGGAGCTCCCCCCGCCTGGCGCTTGTTCGATTTTAATCTACCAATTAACTCGTATTTGTACCCCGTGATGGCGGAATTTACCTCCACATAGTTTTGATCAACTGATCTGTTTACTTCCCCATTAATTTTCCTGACTGAGGTAAGGGGGGAGAATAGACTGGGTCTGATAGATGTCCTGAAGAAGACCAACGTGACCTGTTCAGTGGGGGCACTATAAGACGGTCGAAACATGTTGGTTTTGCAGTCTAAGGAGGGGTGTTTTGGGAACTTGATTTTCCCTATAAACACTTCCCATCCTTCATTATTTTTAATCCTGACTGTGGAACCTACGAATAAAGGTCTGGCAGTTATCCATGAGCCAGTTTTAATATCACTATCTATCCACTGCGCTTTTGTCTATCACTACACCCAGTCTTAGGGTAACACTCAATTGGTTATCACTGTCTTGTCACTTTTTGTGTTGCCTTGTATTTTGTTTCCCCCTCCCTATGCTCCGCCCTGTGCGTGGTTACGCCAGGGCGTTTTGTAAGCAGACCCGATGATGAAGCATGTCACACACATTTGTGTGTGTGTGAGGGCAGTTTTTCAAAACACTCGATTTGTGTCACTGCTTGTTTGTTTACTCATGTTGGTTGTTGTCCTCTCTACCCCTTTGTGTGTTTAAATGCTATACCAGGAGGTTCGGGTAGTGGAGATTTGTTTTGACCCTCTCCCCTTCTTTGTGAATGATGACCTTGTAGCATTAAACATACACAAGTCACTACCCTCCAATGAACCAACCATCATTCACTTTTGTGGCTCACTGGTATCAGACACAGATCTCTGCAGTGCATTAACTAACAGAGGTTTCATAACGTACAAAAGTGCTTTTGCCACTGATTAAATTAACTTGCATTCATTTTATATTTAATCTCTGCCTTATTTTATATGCAATTACATGAAGGTGAAAGACAGTCGCAGCCAGCATGACTCGCGGGTTGGGGGAGGGAGTCACGCGGGGAGGAGAAATCGCTTAGTGAGGGGGAGTTTAATTTACCCACAAAATATATATAGACTTACCTTTCCACCGTCTGGGTCCTGCGTCTTCTTGGCTCCTGCTCCTGCTCTCCTGCCTATGGCAGGAACAGGAAGCAGGCAGCCAGGCTCCCTCCAGACCCTCCACTAAGCCAATCACAACTCCACAAACAGCGTTGTGATTGGTGGGGTCATTTTCCAACCAGGGGCTTACGGGGAGGCCATGTTCTCCTTGCAGGCGGAATGGCAGCCTGCATGGAGAAGATCAGAGTGCGCATGACTGGTTTTGGTGTCCCTTGAGGGATGATCAAATAGTCATTGCGCCCTCAGGAGTGGGCGCACCACTCCTCCCCTGCCCTGGCTGCTCGCAAAGCAGCCCCGCCCACTGGCTCGCCCGCAACCAAACATAAAATGGTAATAACTGAAAGTTTTTACCATTTTGTGTTTCTGCTTCTCGTACTGCGAGAAAGCGGTGGGGCGGTGTTCCTCCACCCTAGTGGAGCAGCCGCCCCTGGTGAAAGACTAAAAAAACTTACAGAATATTTTGTTGTGTTAGCCACGCCTTTGACTCCGCCCCATGCTCACTCACTCCGCCTTCTCTGTGCGCTGCATCAATAACAATAATACTCTGCTTTGTATAGCGCAGTGAGGGTTTCCAGGCACTGTTCCTTTGCAGGGGGAGATTAGGGGGGCCATTAGGATGGCGGGCAGACTTTCGTCCGCCCGCCACCCTAGCGGTGCTGGGACTGGCTCTCAGTGGTGCGGCGGTCCTGCACCGGCGATTAGGATGCCACCACCACCGTGGCGGTGGCATCCTCCATTCCCAGCATTGTGGTGGGCGGTGCTCACAGCACCACCTGCCACAATGCTGGGAATGCACTGTGTGCATTGTCCTGCACAAAATTACAGGCACCACGAGGTGCCTGCCACCATATCCATGACAATGTGCACCCCCCAATACCTTGGGGGCCCGCAATGGGCCCCCGTAAACGAATTCTGCATGCCTTTCCGTGGAGGCAAATGGCTTGTTCCCGCTCCCATGCTAATATGGATGGTGGTGTCTAGCAGACACCGCCACTATATATATCCCCTTTTCCGCCCGGTCGACTGGTCGACCGGCGGAAAACTAGCGGATGGTCTTTCTATCTGATGGGGTCCCCCTGCCATAATATTATGGCGGGGGAAATGGGTGGCGGGCGGGGTAGGATGTAGGGCGGATCGCCACCCCCATGCGGGCGGTGGCAATCCGCCCTACATCCTAATGGAACCCTAGGATTCACAGTTCCCATACTTTTTTAAGTGCACTTCATACCTGCATACATCAGAGCTCCCGACTAAGGAGGATCTGGTGATTGCAGATTCTTTGTAGCTAAAACCAAACACACTTGCATTGCCTGAAAGCAAGCGCTCCAGTGGTACTTACTTCTAGGCACTATATATGTTTGGTTTCCAGCGAGCTTGGACCTTGCGTGAGAGCCTCCTTGTTTCTCACCGCTCTCTCTTTCCGATGCAGGGCTTGAAAAATGATCAAGTTCACACTCCAGTCGCAGGTCCAATCACTTACCAAAGGCTTAAAGTAAATATACATTTTAGGCAGTAGTAAAGGTTTCTAATATTAAACAGTAGGCATATTATATTGTCAAATTAATTGCACTTAACCTTCAACAATTAAGGTGATAATTCTGAGGTACAACGAGTCACAGGGGATGGTGCTTTGGATGTGACTGACTCTACCCCATCCCTCCCAACATCTCAGACCTGCAGCTGATATGTCACTGACTGCTTCAGCCCTGGTTTTTCACCGGTTAGCATGACATGGGACTGACTCTGCCCAGCCCTATCAGCCTTTCAGAGATGCTCTCAGCCTGGGTCCTGTCGGCCTCTTAAGGGTGATGATGAGAAGTGTCTGGCTGCTCTCATCAGAGATGCTCTTGACACGTGACTGCTGAGCTACCAAGTGGACCTATGTCAGTCACCAGCCCTGGATTTTAAGATTGCATTATCTTTGAAAAAGATGAAAAGCTCTTAATAAGAGGCGAAATCCTGCATCAAAAAGAATGTCTGCATGACCCGAACTCAGGAAATGCTCCTTTGTGGAAAAATATTCTACACTGAGAGGTTGGGCAAAGTTCACATTTCTTGCCCCCTCAATAATTGCTAACACCATTTCAGGACTTATCAGGAGTTCAGCTCAGGGGAGGGTGGTTTCCTGCAGGCCTCGTTGAAGATGAGGCCTCCTTATTGGCCTGAAGCCTGAAGCCACTGCTTGAGTACTGCTTGAAAGCTAATGTAGTTTCTCAATCCTGGCAAGGCAGCATTTAAAACAAGGAGACCTCAGTCTTCCAAAAAGTTATCTTCCAAATGCACTTTTTGATTTTTGCAAATTGTTTATTACTAAAACTTTTAACTAGTTGGTCAGACTTTGCTCAGCTTTTGCTAATTGAACATTATGAATTTAGTAAGGCCTGTTCCACAACAGCTAACACTATGGGCCCGATTCACAGACCTAACTTAAGACAAAATCCTAAACTTACTACTTTTGGCATTCACAGAAGTTAGGATTTTGTCTTAAGTTTGTCTTAAGACAAACTTAAGACAGACTCAAGACAGACTTAATTTAGGATTTTGTCTTAAGCCTGTCTTAAGTCTGTCTTAAGTCTGTCTTAAGTTTGTCTTAAGACAAACTTAAGACAAAATCCTAACTTCAGTGAATGCCAAAAGTAGTAAGTGCATTCTGTGAATGCCAAAAGTAGTAAGTGCATTCTGTGAATACCAAAATAGTAGTAAGTTTAGGATTGAGTCTTAAGTTCATTCTGTGAATCGGGCCCAATGTCTCAATCACTCTGCCCTCTCCGTCAGGAGAAAGACCATTCCCAAATTGGCCTGGAAGTGTGCTCTAGTGAACACTGTGGGCCCGATTCACAGAACTAACTTAAGACAAAATCCTAAACGTACTACTTTTGGTATTCACAGAAGTTAGGATTCTGTCTTAAGACAGACTTAAGACAGAATCCTAACTTAAGTCTGCCTTACGTCTGTCTTAAGTCTGTCTTAAGACAAAATCCTAACTTCTGTGAATACCAAAAGTTGTAAGTTTAGGATTTTGTCCTAAATTAGTTCTGTGAATCGGGCCCATCGTGCTGGAATAATCTGACATTTTTACATAGTTGTCAAAACTACTGACTTGTTTCTCATGCCAGAAGAGCTTCCTCATTCGATGCTGTCTTGAGCATCCAGTTATCCAAGTAGTGGTAAATTCTCCAGTTTTTCAGACGCAGTAGAGCCACCAACGGAGTCACCATTTTGCTGGACACAATTAGTGTTGTTTTTCCCTGAAGGATAGAACGTGCAACTGAAAGTGGAAACCCCAAAGACAAAACCTCGGGCATTGTTCCCTTTCCACCCAGTGTGACTAGAAGTGAACAGAGAGAATCAATATTGCTATTTAAGATTGTGACATATAGTGACAGGCAGTTCATTATTACAAATAAAAATTATAATTTTATGCTAAGCCAAAAAATTATTAATCAATTTCACCCTCGGTGTTTTTTTTTTTTTAAGAATCCCACTAGTCTGCATTTCCTGATTCTATGAAGGTTCCCCTCATCATGTATCGTCACTCATCACTCCATTTTAGTCCTTTCTTTTATTCTTACTTTTTTCCCTTTCATCTTTCTTCTATTTCCTCATCGTGCCATTATTCGGCAGTTAAATACGTTTCAGAGCACTGTTTGTAAACCATTCCTATTAATCACGTAGGCGAAACGGATGCATTACCAATGCTTGTTCTGTCTTGTGTACAACCACTCGGTAAGCTGCACTCGCTAACTCTGTGCTGTAGTCCACAGTTTAAGATGGTGGACACTAGCCCAAAATGAAGACAGGAAGTGATTGGAAACTTGTAAGGTTCATGAACTGGCATGACCCTGTCCCTCTTTAAAGCAAGCTTCTACTGCCTGAGATGCAATCTGAGATCAGCTGGGTCGAGCTGTATTATGTAATCTAGAACTTTCCATCGAGCCCCGGAGTAGAAGCACCTCTTCTAGAAAACAACCATTCAGAAATATGCCTTTTCAACAGAGCAACGTCATCCACACCGCTGCTCATGAGCTTCAGAAGAAACTGCGTGACTCACTGGGCCATATTATCAAGAACGGCGATAAAATTATCGTCACTTTAACTGCAGGACACTTATATATGCCCTTGTGAATTCCCATAGAACCCCAGGTTCTGGTGTGCAGGACATCAAACCTGGGCTTCTATGGGAATTCTCAAAGGCATATTATCAAGCCCCTTATCTGAACTGTGCCATCTGACCTCACTCCAGGCACAGAAATATTACACAATGCAAAGTTTATTCCACAAGGTAGAATTTAAGAGAGATGGGATATGGTAAGGGGTTGTAAAAATACTCAGAAGCACATAAACCTAGAATGAGCCAAGCCTACCTTCCATTTAAGACACACATGCTTCTCCTCATTCCTAAGAGAGTGACAAAGGGAGCTTAGAAGGGCTGGGGGGAAGGACAAAAAGCTCCTGCACTCATTTGCAGGCGTGTGAAGATCAAAGTCTACAACATAACATAATATGTGCATTTGTAAAGCACACGTTCACCCAGAAGGGTATGTTAGTGCTGAATACCAGATGTTTATTGTTACCCAACTCGATGGTACTCATTATATCAACCTCAGAAGGATGAAAGGCTGAATGGACCCACCGGGATTCTAACCTGTAATCATGAGCTCCAACGCAGACCTCTACACTGAATGCATTAGTTCACAGAGTCACCAAACCCAACAGATTCCACCAACTTGAACCTGTACCAGGCATCACTGTGGAAGTAGGATCATAAGATCACTGCAGAAGTAGGATCATAAGATCACTGTGGAAGTAGGATCATAAGATCACTGCAGAAGTAGGATCATAAGATCACTGTGGAAGTAGGATCATAAGATCACTGCAGAAGTAGGATCATAAGATCACTGTGGAAGTAGGATCATAAGATCACTGAAGAAGTAGGATCATAAGATCACTGTGGAAGTAGGATCATAAGATCACTGAAGAAGTAGGATCATAAGATCACTGCAGAAGTAGGATCATAAGATCACTGCAGAAGTAGGATCATAAGATCACTGCAGAAGTAGGATCAAGTAGGATCATAAGATCACTGCAGAAGTAGGATCATAAGATCACTGCAGAAGTAGGATCAAGTAGGGTCATAAGATCACTGCAGAAGTAGGATCATAAGATCACTGCAGAAGTAGGATCATAAGATCACTGCAGAAGTAGGATCATGAGATCACTGCAGAAGTAGGATCATAAGATCACTGCAGAAGTAGGATCATAAGATCACTGCAGAAGTAGGATCATAAGATCACTGCAGAAGTAGGATCATGAGATCACTGCAGAAGTAGGATCATAAGATCACTGCAGAAGTAGGATCATAAGATCACTGCAGAAGTAGGATCATGAGATCACTGCAGAAGTAGGATCATAAGATCACTGAAGAAGTAGGATCATAAGATCACTGCAGAAGTAGGATCATAAGATCACTGTGGAAGTAGGATCATAAGATCACTGAAGAAGTAGGATCATAAGATCACTGTGGAAGTAGGATCATAAGATCACTGCAGAAGTAGGATCATAAGATCACTGTGGAAGTAGGATCATAAGATCACTGCAGAAGTAGGATCATAAGATCACTGTGGAAGTAGGATCATAAGATCACTGAAGAAGTAGGATCATAAGATCACTGTGGAAGTAGGATCATAAGATCACTGAAGAAGTAGGATCATAAGATCACTGCAGAAGTAGGATCATAAGATCACTGCAGAAGTAGGATCATAAGATCACTGCAGAAGTAGGATCAAGTAGGATCATAAGATCACTGCAGAAGTAGGATCATAAGATCACTGCAGAAGTAGGATCAAGTAGGGTCATAAGATCACTGCAGAAGTAGGATCATAAGATCACTGCAGAAGTAGGATCATAAGATCACTGCAGAAGTAGGATCATGAGATCACTGCAGAAGTAGGATCATAAGATCACTGCAGAAGTAGGATCATAAGATCACTGCAGAAGTAGGATCATAAGATCACTGCAGAAGTAGGATCATGAGATCACTGCAGAAGTAGGATCATAAGATCACTGCAGAAGTAGGATCATAAGATCACTGCAGAAGTAGGATCATGAGATCACTGCAGAAGTAGGATCATAAGATCACTGAAGAAGTAGGATCATAAGATCACTGCAGAAGTAGGATCATAAGATCACTGTGGAAGTAGGATCATAAGATCACTGAAGAAGTAGGATCATAAGATCACTGCAGAAGTAGGATCATAAGATCACTGCAGAAGTAGGATCAAGTAGGATCATAAGATCACTGCAGAAGTAGGATCATAAGATCACTGCAGAAGTAGGATCAAGTAGGGTCATAAGATCACTGCAGAAGTAGGATCATAAGATCACTGCAGAAGTAGGATCATAAGATCACTGCAGAAGTAGGATCATGAGATCACTGCAGAAGTAGGATCATAAGATCACTGCAGAAGTAGGATCATAAGATCACTGCAGAAGTAGGATCAAGTAGGATCATAAGATCACTGCAGAAGTAGGATCATGAGATCACTGCAGAAGTAGGATCATGAGATCACTGCAGAAGTAGGATCATGAGATCACTGCAGAAGTAGGATCATGAGATCACTGCAGAAGTAGGATCATAAGATCACTGCAGAAGTAGGATCATAAGATCACTGAAGAAGTAGGATCATAAGATCACTGCAGAAGTAGGATCATAAGATCACTGCAGAAGTAGGATCAAGTAGGATCATAAGATCACTGCAGAAGTAGGATCATAAGATCACTGCAGAAGTAGGATCAAGTAGGGTCATAAGATCACTGCAGAAGTAGGATCATAAGATCACTGCAGAAGTAGGATCATAAGATCACTGCAGAAGTAGGATCATAAGATCACTGCAGAAGTAGGATCATGAGATCACTGCAGAAGTAGGATCATAAGATCACTGCAGAAGTAGGATCATAAGATCACTGCAGAAGTAGGATCATGAGATCACTGCAGAAGTAGGATCATAAGATCACTGCAGAAGTAGGATCATAAGATCACTGCAGAAGTAGGATCATGAGATCACTGCAGAAGTAGGATCATAAGATCACTGCGGAAGTAGGATCATAAGATCACTGAAGAAGTAGGATCATAAGATCACTGCAGAAGTAGGATCATAAGATCACTGCAGAAGTAGGATCATAAGATCACTGCAGAAGTAGGATCATAAGATCACTGCAGAAGTAGGATCAAGTAGGGTCATAAGATCACTGCAGAAGTAGGATCATAAGATCACTGCAGAAGTAGGATCATGAGATCACTGCAGAAGTAGGATCATGAGATCACTGCAGAAGTAGGATCATAAGATCACTGCAGAAGTAGGATCATAAGATCACTGCAGAAGTAGGATCATAAGATCACTGCAGAAGTAGGATCATGAGATCACTGCAGAAGTAGGATCATAAGATCACTGCAGAAGTAGGATCATAAGATCACTGCAGAAGTAGGATCATAAGATCACTGAAGAAGTAGGATCATAAGATCACTGCAGAAGTAGGATCAAGTAGGATCATAAGATCACTGCAGAAGTAGGATCATTAGATCACTGCAGAAGTAGGATCATGAGATCACTGCAGAAGTAGGATCATAAGATCACTGCAGAAGTAGGATCATAAGATCACTGCAGAAGTAGGATCATAAGATCACTGCAAAAGTAGGATCATAAGATCACTGCAGAAGTAGGATCATGAGATCACTGCAGAAGTAGGATCATGAGATCACTGCAGAAGTAGGATCATAAGATCACTGCGGAAGTAGGATCATAAGATCACTGCAGAAGTAGGATCATGAGCTCACTGTGGAAGTAGGATCATAAGATCACTGCAGAAGTAGGATCATAAGATCACTGCAGAAGTAGGATCATAAGATCACTGCAGAAGTAGGATCATAAGATCACTGAAGAAGTAGGATCATAAGATCACTGCAGAAGTAGGATCAAGTAGGGTCATAAGATCACTGCAGAAGTAGGATCATAAGATCACTGCAGAAGTAGGATCATGAGATCACTGCAGAAGTAGGATCATAAGATCACTGCAGAAGTAGGATCATGAGATCACTGCAGAAGTAGGATCATGAGATCACTGCAGAAGTAGGATCATGAGATCACTGCAGAAGTAGGATCATGAGATCACTGAAGAAGTAGGATCATAGGATCACTGCAGAAGTAGGATCAAGTAGGAGCATAAGATCACTGCAGAAGTAGGATCATTACATCACTGCAGAAGTAGGATCATGAGATCACTGCAGAAGTAGGATCATAAGATCACTGCAGAAGTAGGATCATAAGATCACTGCAAAAGTAGGATCATAAGATCACTGCAGAAGTAGGATCATGAGATCACTGCAGAAGTAGGATCATGAGATCACTGCAGAAGTAGGATCATAAGATCACTGCGGAAGTAGGATCATAAGATCACTGCAGAAGTAGGATCATAAGATCACTGCAGAAGTAGGATCAAGTAGGGTCATAAGATCACTGCAGAAGTAGGATCATAAGATCACTGCAGAAGTAGGATCATAAGATCACTGCAGAAGTAGGATCATGAGATCACTGCAGAAGTAGGATCATAAGATCACTGCAGAAGTAGGACCATAAGATCACTGCAGAAGTAGGATCATGAGATCACTGCAGAAGTAGGATCATAACATCACTGCAGAAGTAGGATCATGAGATCACTGCAGAAGTAGGATCATAAGATCACTGCAGAAGTAGGATCATGAGATCACTGCAGAAGTAGGATCATAAGATCACTGAAGAAGTAGGATCATAAAATCACTGCAGAAGTAGGATCAAGTAGGATCATAAGATCACTGCAGAAGTAGGATCATTAGATCACTGCAGAAGTAGGATCATGAGATCACTGCAGAAGTAGGATCATAAGATCACTGCAGAAGTAGGATCATAAGATCACTGCAAAAGTAGGATCATAAGATCACTGCAGAAGTAGGATCATGAGATCACTGCAGAAGTAGGATCATGAGATCACTGCAGAAGTAGGATCATAAGATCACTGCGGAAGTAGGATCATAAGATCACTGCAGAAGTAGGATCATAAGATCACTGCAGAAGTAGGATCATAAGATCACTGCAGAAGTAGGATCATAAGATCACTGAAGAAGTAGGATCATAAGATCACTGCAGAAGTAGGATCAAGTAGGGTCATAAGATCACTGCAGAAGTAGGATCATAAGATCACTGCAGAAGTAGGATCATAAGATCACTGCAGAAGTAGGATCATGAGATCACTGCAGAAGTAGGATCATGAGATCACTGCAGAAGTAGGATCATGAGATCACTGCAGAAGTAGGATCATGAGATCACTGAAGAAGTAGGATCATAAGATCACTGCAGAAGTAGGATCAAGTAGGATCATAAGATCACTGCAGAAGTAGGATCATTAGATCACTGCAGAAGTAGGATCATGAGATCACTGCAGAAGTAGGATCATAAGATCACTGCAGAAGTAGGATCATAAGATCACTGCAAAAGTAGGATCATAAGATCACTGCAGAAGTAGGATCATGAGATCACTGCAGAAGTAGGATCATAAGATCACTGCGGAAGTAGGATCATAAGATCACTGCAGAAGTAGGATCATAAGATCACTGTGGAAGTAGGATCATAAGATCACTGCAGAAGTAGGAACATAAGATCACTGTGGAAGTAGGATCATAAGATCACTGAAGAAGTAGGATCATTAGATCACTGTGGAAGTAGGATCATAAGATCACTGCAGAAGTAGGATCATAAGATCACTGTGGAAGTAGGATCATAAGATCACTGCAGAAGTAGGATCATAAGATCACTGTGGAAGTAGGATCATAAGATCACTGTGGAAGTAGGATCATAAGATCACTGTGGATCACTGTGGAAGTAGGATCATAAGATCACTGCAGAAGTAAGATCATAAGATCACTGTGGAAGTAGGATCATAAGATCACTGCAGAAGTAGGAACATAAGATCACTGCAGAAGTAGGATCATAAGATCACTGTGGAAGTAGGATCATAAGATCACTGTGGAAGTAGGAACATAAGATCACTGCAGAAGTAGGATCATAAGATCACTGCAGAAGTAGGATCATGAGATCACTGCAGAAGTAGGATCATAAGATCACTGCAGAAGTAGGATCAAGTAGGATCATAAGATCACTGCAGAAGTAGGATCATTAGATCACTGCAGAAGTAGGATCATGAGATCACTGCAGACGTAGGATCATAAGATCACTGCAGAAGTAGGATCATAAATTCACTGCAGAAGTAGGATCATAAGATCACTGCAAAAGTAGGATCATAAGATCACTGCAGAAGTAGGATCATGAGATCACTGCAGAAGTAGGATCATGAGATCACTGCAGAAGTAGGATCATAAGATCACTGTGGAAGTAGGATCATAAGATCACTGCAGAAGTAGGAACATAAGATCACTGTGGAAGTAGGATCATAAGATCACTGAAGAAGTAGGATCATTAGATCACTGTGGAAGTAGGATTATTAGATCACTGTGGAAGTAGGATCATAAGATCACTGCAGAAGTAGGATCATAAGATCACTGTGGAAGTAGGATCATAAGATCACTGCAGAAGTAGGATCATAAGATCACTGTGGAAGTAGGATCATAAGATCACTGTGGAAGTAGGATCATAAGATCACTGTGGATCACTGTGGAAGTAGGCTCATAAGATCACTGCAGAAGTAGGAACATAAGATCACTACAGAAGTAAGATCATAAGATCACTGTGGAAGTAGGATCATAAGATCACTGCAGAAGTAGGAACATAAGATCACTGCAGAAGTAGGATCATAAGATCACTGTGGAAGTAGGATCATAAGATCACTGTGGAAGTAGGAACATAAGATCACTGCAGAAGTAGGATCATAAGATCACTGTAGAAGTAGGAACATAAGATCACTGCAGAAGTAGGATCATAAGATCACTGCAGAAGTAGGATCATAAGATCACTGTGGAAGTAGGATCATAAGATCAATGCAGAAGTAGGATCATAAGATCACTGCAGAAGTAGGATCATAAGATCACTGTAGAAGTAGGAACGTAAGATCACTGCAGAAGTAGGATCATAAGATCACTGTGGAAGTAGGATCATAAGATCACTGCAGAAGTAGGAACATAAGATCACTGCAGAAGTAGGATCATAAGATCACTGCGGAAGTAGGATCATAAGATCAGTGCAGAAGTAGGATCATAAGATCACTGTGGAAGTAGGATCATAAGATCACTGCAGAAGTAGGATCATAAGATCACTGTGGAAGTAGGATCATAAGATCACTGCAGAAGTAGGAACATAAGATCACTGCAGAAGTAGGATCATGAGATCACTGAGGAAGTAGGATCATAAGATCACTGCAGAAATAGGATCATTAGATCACTGCAGAAGTAGGATCATAAGAATACTACAGAAGTAGGATCATGAGATCACTGCAGAAGTAGGATCATAAGATCACTGCAGAAGTAGGATCATAAGATCACTGAGGAAGTGGGATCGTTAGATCACTGAGGAAGTAGGATCATTAGACCTCTGTGGAAGTAGGATCATAAGATCACTGAAGAAGTAGGATCATAAGATCACTGCAGAAGTAGGATCATAAGAATACTACAGAAGGAGGATCATAAGATCACTGCAGAAGTAGGATCATAAGATCACTGAGGAAGTGGGATCATTAGATCACTGAGGAAGTAGGATCATATGATCACTGCAGAAGTAGGATCATAAGATCACTGAAGAAGTAGGATCATAAGATCACTGCAGAAGTAGGATCATAAGAATACTACAGAAGTAGGATCATGAGATCACTGCAGAAGTAGGATCATAAGATCACTGCAGAAGTAGGAACATAAGATCACTGCAGAAGTAGGATCATGAGATCACTGAGGAAGTAGGATCATAAGATCACTGCAGAAATAGGATCATTAGATCACTGCAGAAGTAGGATCATAAGAATACTACAGAAGTAGGATCATGAGATCACTGCAGAAGTAGGATCATAAGATCACTGCAGAAATAGGATCATTAGATCACTGCAGAAGTAGGATCATAAGAATACTACAGAAGTAGGATCATGAGATCACTGCAGAAGTAGGATCATAAGATCACTGCAGAAGTAGGATCATAAGATCACTGAGGAAGTGGGATCATTAGATCACTGAGGAAGTAGGATCATTAGACCTCTGTGGAAGTAGGATCATAAGATCACTGAAGAAGTAGGATCATAAGATCACTGCAGAAGTAGGATCATAAGAATACTACAGAAGGAGGATCATTAGATCACTGCAGAAGTAGGAACATAAGATCACTGCAGAAGTAGGATCATGAGATCACTGAGGAAGTAGGATCATAAGATCACTGCAGAAATAGGATCATTAGATCACTGCAGAAGTATGATCATAAGATCACTGCAGAAGTAGGATCATAAGAATACTACAGAAGTAGGATCATGAGATCACTGCAGAAGTAGGATCATAAGAATACTACAGAAGTAGGATCATAAGATCACTGCAGAAGTAGGAACATAAGATCACTGCAGAAGTAGGATCATGAGATCACTGAGGAAGTAGGATCATAAGATCACTGCAGAAATAGGATCATTAGATCACTGCAGAAGTATGATCATAAGATCACTGCAGAAGTAGGATCATAAGATCACTGCAGAAGTAGGATCATAAGATCACTGAGGAAGTGGGATCATTAGATCACTGAGGAAGTAGGATCATTAGACCTCTGTGGAAGTAGGATCATAAGATCACTGAAGAAGTAGGATCATAAGATCACTGCAGAAGTAGGATCATAAGATCACTGAGGAAGTGGGATCATTAGATCACTGAGGAAGTAGGATCATATGATCACTGAGGAAGTAGGATCATTAGATCACTGAGGAAGTAGGATCATAAGATCACTGAGGAAGTAGGATCATAAGATCACTGAGGAAGTAGGATCATTAGACCTCTGTGGAAGTAGGATCATTAGATCACTGAGGAAGTAGGATCATAAGATCACTGAGGAAGTAGGATCATAAGATCACTGCAGAAGTAGGATCATAAGATCACTGAGGAAGTGGGATCATTAGATCACTGAGGAAGTAGGATCATATGATCACTGCAGAAGTAGGATCATAAGATCACTGCAGAAGTAGGATCATAAGAATACTACAGAAGGAGGATCATTAGATCACTGAGGAAGTAGGATCATTAGATCACTGCGGAAGAAAGATCATAAGCATTTGAGACAAAGGAGGTGGGCTTTATGCTAGACCCTACGGAGGTCTTCAGTCATTTTTTTTTTTTTTTTTGAAGACGTTTATTATTGTAAAAGAAAAAGTGCAGTACATATAGCAGAGCCTACAACCCTGCGGGCCGGCTGCAAGAAATCCGTGAATTGTGGGTGCATAGGGTTACAGGGGAAGGCATTATGCATCGTCTCACTCGTTGTCTGGCGTGCTTCTTCACTGGGGGATTGTGTATACTCTTCACATTACGCACACGATCTGTTCTATAATTGACGTCTCATTTTACATTTTTCTATAATTCAACCAGTAAGTTTTCAACATAAAACAGGGATGATCATGTCAGTATGTCCCAGTGTGTCTGTGTTGCCAGTGCCGTGCCCCGTATCATCTGTGCGCACGGCACCAACGTCCCATCAACATGCTAGGCATGCACTGGTGGCGCATCGATGAAATGTGGGGTCTATAGCTCGCGTATGTGAGTAGCTGTGAAGCTGGTGTGGAACAGGTTTGGTGAGCGGTGGCATCCCCCCGTTTGTCGGTTCAGTGTACGGTGTGCGTGGCAGACACACGTGTCGCCCCTGTTGCATTTTCGGTGGGTGTCACCCGCTCCCGTGTTCCCTGCTGAGTGTCCAGTCAGTGGCACTGGACCGTCGCTGTGTGACGGTGGGTGTACACGCATCTGGTAAGAACAGGAGTGCGAAACCTTTAACTTGGGGTTACGTGAGGGGGTCGGACATGAGGGGGGGGGAAGTGTACTCGTGGGGGCTGGGTCAGGGCAAAGTGGCTAAGATCTGTGTTCGGGCTATTGTGTGGTGGAGGGTCCTCGTGTGTGCGGCCGATTGTTGGTCGCGGCTTGTGTGTCGGGGGGAGTCAGTGCAGCCCACATTGAGGGGGGGGGGGCCAACGTGGCTCGTAGTCCTGCCTGTGGTGTCTCCGCTCGTGGGGAGGTCTTCAGTCATATGTGTCAGTGCAACCTTGTCCAAGCTTGGGGAGGTGCCCTGATATCCACATAGGATGACGGCCTCTCTTCCGGTCCTTACAGACATTTTTTTTCATTTCTCCACTTCCATGTGATAAACAAATACATTCCACTCTTTCAGTCTTGCTTTGCTTCCATGAGACTAATTAGACGGACACACCTGAAGTCAATGATTTGTAGGTGAAACATTCAGGACTCTGGGAAGGGATAACATTGAGCTGAAGTGACGGGGTCACCCTGAATTCACAGGACTTCCTGAATAAGAGACTGTGGCAAAAGCAGGTTTCATGGATGATACAGCAGCACTGACTGCTAGTGAATTGCAACTTAAGGACATATTTAAAATGATTTAAGTTAGACGAATTGTACATGCTGCATTAGCATTACTTAAAAAGAGATACAAAGTCTTTTCCATTTCTAAGTACAATAAATACCAGGTATTGATTTCCCAATTTCCTGGTACTCAACTTGAAACTGGTAAAGGATCAGATACCTTAAACATAAAGATGTCAGCGTGGTCACACTCACCTTCACGTAGTGCGCCAGGTGCATGCCCAGGTAGTTCTCAGGATTATCCACAATGATGGTGACCCCTAAGTTAGAGGGGTTGGAGTGCATGTCCAGCAGCAGGTCGTAGGCATTGGGTGAACCCTTCGGACCGAAGACTAAGTTAAGCTCCTTGGCTCTTTTTTCTTCATAGGGGGTGTCCTCTGTGTCTGGGGCGCTGGAACGGGGGCAAGCAGGTGATGAGTGGGAACAGAGAAACAAAAGACATTCATTAAATTAACATAGATATGGAAGTGAATTTGAAGATCGTTTTAACACATGGCTGCAGAGTATCTTTGGTACTTCAACCTACAGGGCAATATATCAAGGTTTCCTTTTCCATTTTTACTGCAGGTGATCATGGACCACAGACTTATTGATGTGACACCAAGTTACCACAATGTCAGAAGACACCCTCCAGTTTTACAAAACCAGATAGAACCTCCCCCTCACCATTAAAATGTGGGATTGTTTTCATCAATTTCACCCACCATTATTAAGCCAAGATCTGATTGGTTAGCTCTAATGGGGACCAACACTGTTGGTAGCTTGGCTTGCCCCTAATAAACAAGATGGACAAAATATCAGCTGATGTCCTTTAGGGGTCGCAAGGATGCAGATATGCTTTAGTAGCTTGCAGAAATAGTAATACACCACACATGTTCAAAGCCAAACCCTCTTTTGTACCCAAAACCTGGAACTCACTCTCTGAATGTTCTGAAGACTTGGAAAAAACAAAGTTTTTCATGAGTGACCCGGCCACAACTACAACCTGGGAACATCACCATTCAGCACCACCCTGACCTACATAATCTACACCTTCATCACGTCTGCCACTCTCCCGAATGATTGGAAAGTTGCAGAAATCAACGCCCTTCTTAAGAAGCCCACAGCCGATCTGAATCAACTGAGAAACTTCGGACCCATCTCCCTGCTCCCCTTTCCCCCAAAGTGATTGAGAAGGCCATTAACAAGCAACTCACAAAGCACCTCGAACTTCACCATCTTCAAGATAACACACAAAATCAGGATTCAGAAAGAACCACTGCAAACAGCACTGAAATGACATTATTCACAGCCAGCGACAACATTTGAGACATCCTAGACAGAGGAGAAACAGCAGCCCCCATCCTGCTCGACCTATCCCCAGTCTTCAACATTGTCTCCCACAACACCCTCATCAAAAGACTCCACAACATTGGCATGTAAGGAACCGCTCTCAAATAGATCTGTTCCTTCCTCACGGGAGAAACCTAAAGGGTAATGCTGACACCCTTCACATCAGAAACAAAGAAATTGATATTTCGGTGTCCCCCAGGGATCGCCCCTCAGCCCCACCCTTTTCAACATGTACATGACACCACTTACCAACATCATTAGATCACAAGACACCACTCTTATCTCCTACACTGATGCCACCCAACTCCTCCTCTCCCTGACAGACAAGTCAAAAATCACCAGAACCAACTTTACCATCTGAATGACCATGGTAGCAGACTGGATGCAAACCGACTGCCAGAAGCTCGACTCCGGCATAACAGAAGTACTGATCTTTGGCAACAAGACCTCCCCATGGAATTCCACCTGAAGGCCGTCAGAGATAGGACCAAGACCCACAGACCCAGCAAGAAATCTAGGGATTATCCTAGATGACGAACTCAACAAGATGGCTCAAGTCAACCCAGTGTGAACCTCCTACTTCCACATCCCACGTGTGCTGCGAAAGCTTCAAATTTTTGCCTTGGAACACCAGACGGGCTGTCACACAAGCATTCATTACTAGCAGGCTGGACTACAACAACAGTCTCTATGGTGGAATCTACAAACAACTCCTACACAGGCTCCAGACCCTCATGAACCCAACCCCAAAACTCATATTCAGCCTCCCACGCCGCACCCATATTACACCGCATCTCAGGAAGCGTGACTGGCTTCCCATTCACAAGCGCAGCTAATTCAAACTTCTCACACACACATCCAAAGCCGTAAAAAACAGGGGACTAGAATACCTGAACAAACAATTACACTTTAGGCAACCCACCAGACACCTATGCTTGCCTCACTCTTACTCGCACACATGCCCCGTATCCACAAAAGCAAAACTGGATGTTGCTCATTCTCCTACATCGCACCCAAGACATGGAGCGACCTCCCTCAAGACATCAGACTTTCCTCCTTAGTTATTGAGTTCCTCAAGAGGCTGAAGACCTGGGTCTTTATATAAGCACCTTGAGGCCAAATACCTACACACCTTGCCCAAGCACCTGAATACCCTCCTGGGTGATTAGTGCGCTACACAAACCAAGATAACATAACATAACCCTGGTGTACCAAACACGCATTATTAATGCATTAATGCTACAGAAAACGGAGTATCGACACACCATGCTATCCTTTTTTATTGTGTGCAAATAAATGATTAACAAGCAAATCATAATTAATTCAATGACACATAGTGATTGCCTCTGTTTTTAGAAGCATTCAATTACACACAATAATTGCATTTATGATTTTAGAAACAAGATTGAGGTACAAACCAAATAATTATGAACGATTCACATTTCATTGGTGCAAGAAACATCCTTGCAGTCTGGGCAAAGGTTTGTCCACCCCAATGTCCAGATCTGAATCTCAGTATTAATTATCACTCAATTCCAGCAAGGAAGTCTATATTCTTATGACTTTGTCTAAAGCTGTAACTAAATTATTCAAAGTCCTTGTAAATCTCATTAAGGTGATCCACTGTGCTGCAAAACTTATTAAAGTGGTATTCTGGTATCTTGTAGAAATGCTATTGCAACAAAAGTGTTTCTCTTACTTTAGTAGATTTAGAGGTCAGTTACAAGGACAACCCATAACCTCATCAGTTGAAGGGATGAATTCTGACTATCCGAGGAAGTGCCAATGGTAAATGTGAATTAGAGATTTATACTGGTCAAAGTAAGTAGTAATTTATACTTCTGAGCAACCAAGTGCCGAAACGTGTCGACTTATGTTCCTTATTGGAAGAAAACATGCACCTGCTCTTTTAAATCATGAGAATAAGTGTAAGGGATTGATTAAATTATTTTAAATTCTGTTGAATCCATCCCTAACTAATGTTAATATTTTTACCAAAACGTATTTCTACTGCATTACTTTAGATAGTAGTTGTTGAAGATTGGTGGTTTGAATGACATCAAGTCATACCAGGGAGAAGACTCTATTAGCCTCTCATCACATGATGATTCTATGAGGTAGGAGCCAGCATTATGGTCAGAAAATACTTTCTCCACTATCAGCCCTCTAATTGAATTAATTGCCGGTGCAGCCAGTTTCCCCCTTGAGCCACTAATGATCCTAGTGAATGTTGGGGATCTAAACACCCTAATATCCATGTGTATTGATTTGAAGCCCCTCGACTCTGCTATGTATCAATTACTAAAAGGTTTTGGGCCTACCTTGATTAGTGAATAACATTTGCTTGTCAGCACGTGCCGTCCAACTTTTGACTCCCCCCAAGGCTGGAATGTGTAGGACTCCACAGCATATTTATACTATGTTTTATGTCTATTTCTGGTACTAATTTAATTTGTTGTCCAAGATAAGGATCATAGTTTGAATAAATGAACTGAACTCTTTTAATACACATTAAGAAATCTGTCATGTAACTTAGTTTATGTAAGGTAGTTTATTTAAGAGGTTAGGTGAGCTGAACATTCCCTGTAACACTAATTGCCCGAGGGATTTTGGAAAGAGGGTGCCACGCTTGGCATCTTCAATATCGGTGTGAGGAAATCTCTTGTCCACGCCCAAACAATGATTCATTTCCTAGTTACTGGCCTCGTGCAACCACAGTATTGCTTAGTCTGTCTGACTGGAGTGCACAGGAGAGGCCTTTGTTGTTTTAGGTCAGGAGGAAGAGAGAGAGAGAGAAACTCTCAGGTAAGACTAATGTAGGCAAATTGTACTTGCACAAAAAGGGCTCTCAAATGCTAAATGTGAACATGCGAGGCATATTTAAGCGCAGCAGTTTTCACTGCACTGCCTTTTGTGTGCATCGGTGTACCTCACTGAAGGAGTACCTGTGAGGGGGCCCTCCCCTCTTGCTGCCTTGGGGCAGGGGCATCCCATGTCCTTGTCCTCCCAGCCCATCACCAACATTATAAGGCTGAGCAAGATTACAAAACTACAAGTACCAGAAAGCAAAGCAGAATCAGGGATGCCATATCTCCACCTCTTTACGAGCCCCTGCAGTGGCCCCGCAGGGGCCCTCATTCCAAGTTGGAGGCTGAAGATACTGTCTTGTGTTTCTACAAATCGTCTCCCAACACAGCTGCTAAACCGGTAAATGGCATTTACAATGGGGACAGAACCACACGTTCCAGTGCCACGCAAGCGTTACCACGCTAGCCTTTACCACGCTTGCCTTTACCACGCATATGCCTTTACCACGCAACCTTTACCACACTTACCTTTACCAGGCATATGCCTTTACCACGCTAGCCTTTACCACGTGTGTGCGTGACAAAGGCAGTTAGTGCACTAGATTCAGAGCTCCAGACCACAGACAAATCCAGATCCTAGTCATACCAGGGCCTAGGCCTCAGCGCACACATCACATTAGTGCTATGTCAGGACCAAAAATCCAAAGCCAGGATAGCAAATACACGCAGTAAGGGCAGGGAAACACACCTGTATACTATGCAGGGGGACATTTGCATCCCACCACTGACCCAGTATTTGAGGATCTGTCTTATGAGCTGTAGTTGAACATATAACACTGTACCTTCCTTACTACAGGTGTCCCTGGGTATACAAGACTTCACCGGGCATAAATTGGCAGACATTTTATTTTTTTTGCATTTTTTGTTGCGCAAACTTGGCCCAAGGGCATTAGAGCGCTTTACATAAACACTACACTACATTACACATGCTCATGTTTTTTTCTGTTTCGGCACAGGGGGATCAAGAGATTTGCCCTGAATCAGAGGACATTGAGCCGACGTGGAGACTTGACCCTTGCTCCAGAATTCCAAGTCAGCAGCTCTGGCCATTAGGCCACATCTTCTTCCTGTATTACTATTTAGCGTGAGTCTAAACTAGGCTGAATCTAGCATGTGAAGCCTGTATCGCGACACTAGGGACAGACTATCATCATTGTATGGCAATAATATGTTATGAAACACGCCTGTGCCTGACATACAAGCATGTATCTGACATATGAGCTGTGCATGGGCACCTGATGACTGTCCCTTGACATTAGAGGGTCATGCATTGCATGCTCCAAGAGAGTCCTGCAGCCTACACATATCTGTCAACGGGTGGATGAATGGGTCACTGTGACCCCCCCCCCCCTTGAAGTAAGGATGAAGTCTTGCTGAAGCCACCCTGTCTGAACAGACTGTAGCACAAGTTACTGAAGGATGCATCCTGGAAATAGGTATGTGACGGGGTCCCTGGTGCGAACAGCACTTCATCGCCAGAGTCACTCTCCACTTCCTTTTCTTACCAGGATAGCGATAACTTCCCTTCAGGGCGGAGGAAACCGGATGCCAGGCACCGAGAACCACAGGAAGTCAGGCGCTCAAGCTAGCACCTTAAAGGCCAGAGCAGTGGTGAAAAGGAGGAATCAAAGAGGTCACAGTGGAAATCTGGTTCTTCGGGCGAGGGTAACAAAAGGTGTGAGGTGGTGTCTCTGGAGACTATAACAGGAAGCAAGCATTGGTAAAGCTAATAGGGCTCGACTTTGGGACCTATTGGCTTTGTACATGGTTTAAACCACTATGCACAGCAACCATGATGCTGTGAAGCATGGATAATAATCAGGAAAAAAAATCTAAAAGACATTTTGTATGCAGCAAAATGGCCCGAGCCTTCATTTTAATGTCGAGCCAAGGCAGCGTGCATGCGCTGTCTGCAAGACCTCTGAATTTACTACAATGACTGTAGTTCCACCTGCTGCGTACGAGAGGTTTACTCCAGCATCACTGTTCTTCGCTGCCTCCTTACTCGTCGTGCAGCCAATACCTCCTTCCGTTCATGGTTGAGGAGTGCTGGCCAAGTACAGTTTTCTTATGCTGGAATTCTCTATCTGTTGTTTGGGCGAACTCTTTTTTCCTCTGCTGCCCTTCTCCTCAGACGTGAGTGTTCAGGTTCTTTTCTTGAATCCCGTGTGTTCGGCAGTCTTGAAGCAGATTCCCGTTTGTCAAAATCTTTTTTCCCTGATTGTGCACTAAACTGCTGTTTGTGCGCCACCCAACCTTTTCTTTTAGACAGCACACGCAATTCTCAATTATTTTTACCTACCCGTATTTTATTATATCCTCCCTCCCATTCCCTCTTTACCCTGTTGTTGCAACAACCTTTGACCCTGCTCGCAGGCAGGTTGCTCCCCACGCTGCTGCATGGCTCTACCGGCATTATTATGCCTAATCTTGTATTTTTCCCCTGTGCCTAACTTGCGGTCTTGCCCAGACTTGTTTTTATTCCCCTGTGCCTGTACTTGCTTTCTTGCCCAGATTTGTTATTTTCCCCTGTGCCTGTACTTGCTTTCTTGCCCAGACTTGTTTTTCCCCTGTGCCTGTACTTGCTTTCCTGCCCAGACTTGTTTTTATTCCCCTGTGCCTGTACTTGCGTTCTTGCCCAGACTTGTTGTATTCCCCTGTGCGTGTACTTGCTTTCTTGCCCAGACTTGTTTTTATTCCTCTGTGCCTGTTCTTGTTTTCTTGCCTAAACTTGTTTTTTCTTCCGATGCCCAGTTCTCCTGCGGCCCCTGCCCATTTTTCCCGCTGCTGCGTCCCAGCGGCCCACCCCCCTCCAATCCCATTCACCGCCCCGTGCTCACCTCCCAGCTGCTCCTCCCTCCCACATCGCCTCATATGGAGGCCACCCTACCCGTGAACGAACACCAGACAGCCACGCAGCCCACAGGAATGCCACCCACAGACACCATCACCTCATCAGATCCCCCTAAAGGGCCTCCTTCAAAAACTGCCTAGACTACAACACGCACAACAGCAAAGAGCTCTTCAACATCAGGAAGGAACTCTCCAACCCCAGCTCCAATACCAACGACGTCCCAACTTCGCAAGACCCGTGCGACTCGCTGGCCCTCTTCTTCCACCGCAAGATCGCAGACATCCACGACAGCTTCGCCACGACCGCCCGAAAGCACTGAGACCTCCACCCCCATGACCACCATCCGCCCCAACCGCACCAACCGGCGACTCTCATGGACCAACATCAACGATGACAACACCATCAAATTTATGAACACCATCTACTGCAGATCTCCGTCAAACCCATGCCCACACCACATCTACAACAAAGCTAGCACCTCCACCGCACCCCATCTCCGGAAAGTCATCAACACCTCCTTCGAGACAGCAACCTTCCAGGAGAGCGGGAAGCATGCCGAGATCAACGCCTTACTCAAGAAACCCAAGGTGGACCCCAAGGACCTCAAGAACTTCTGGCATATCTCCCTGCTCCCGTTCCCGGCAAAGGTCATTGAGAAGACCGTCAACGAACAACTGACCCGCTACCTTGAAGAGAACAACATCCTGGACCCTTCCCAGTCCGGGGTTCCGCAGCAACCACAGCACCGAGACTGCCCTCATCGTCGCCACCAATGACATCAAGTCCCTGATGGACAACGGAGAAACGGCAGCCCTCATCCTCCTGGACCTGTCAGCCGCCTTCGACACAGTCTGCCACCACACACTACGAACACACCTCCACAACGCCGGGATCCAAGAGAAGGCCCTGGACTGGACCACCTCCTTCCTCTCTGGCAGAAAACAGAGCGTCCGCCTTTCTCACTTCTGCTCCGAAGCCACCAAGATCATCTGTGGTGTACGCCAGGGCTCATCCCTCAGCCCAACTCTGTTTAACATCTACATGGCACAGCTCACCCACATCACCCATCGGCACGACCTCAACATCTTCTCCTATGCCGATAACACCCAGCTGATCCTCTCCCTCACCAAGGAGCCCCACAACACCAAAACCAACCTTCATGAAGGAATGAAGGCCATCGCTGAATGGATGAGGAACAGCCAACTGAAGCAGAACTCGGACAAGACGGAGGTCCTCATCCTCCGATCCACCCCTTCAGCCTGGGACGACTCCTGGTGGCCGACCGCACTGGGAACCGCTCCAACACCCACCGACCACGCAAGCAACCTAGGGGTCATCCTCGACTCCACTCTCTCCATGACTAAACAGGTCAACGCCGTCTCCTCCTCCTGCTTCAACACCCTCCGCATGCTCTGCAGGATCTACAAGTGGATCTCCTCTGAAACAAGAATGGTCACCCAGGCTCTCATCAGCAGCAGGTTGGACTACGGAAACGCCCTCTACGTAGGAGCCTCGGCCAAACTCTTGAGATGGCTCCAACACATCCAGAATGCCTCTGCACGCCTGATCCTCGACATCCCTCACTGCAGCCACATCAAACCCCACCTGAGAGACCTGCACTGGCTCCCGGTCAAGAAGAGGATAACCTTCAAGCTCCTCACCCACGCACACAAGGTTCTCCACAACACCGGACCAACGCACCTCAACAGAAGACTCAGCTTCTACACCGCCAGCTCCGCTCGGCCGACCTCACCCTCGCCACAGTCCCCCGCTTCCAAAGAGCGACCTCCGGTGGCAGATCGTTTTCCCACCTCGCCGCTGACCTTCAGAAAACTCCTCAAGACCTGGATTTTCAAGCTGTAGCAGCATTCCCCACCCCAGCGCCTTGAGACAATCACGGGTGAGTAGTGCGCTTTACAAATGATATGATTGATTGAACGATGCAGGAGATTTTCACAGCAAGTACTGCCACCACTACTTCGGGAGGTCCAAACAGACATGTTTCTCACTTAAACAATTTCCATTTACTTGACCAGGAGTTCCCCAGATGCTCTTAGTATGTAGTTACATATTTAGAGCAAGCACTGTGTTTTCACCTGAGCACTTTTCTGTTGTCATAGCCGTGAGTACCAAAGATCTTACCTCTTTAATCTGTGATACAACTCTGCACTGTACAAGTCACTCTGGCATATCCTATACACTTTTCACTGCATCACATTTCTGCCAGTTCCACAGTTGTTCCGAAAGTTTAGTGGTGTGTACTATGGCTGCCGCTTCCCCTTGAGATGCCCCCCTTGCAGGTCGCCACCTCCTATCCTGTAAACTTTGCTCCCCGAACGTGCAGCATACACTGTATGTGTCAACAAAGCAGCACAAGTCTGAAGTTTAATGGACTGTCCACTCATTAACGTCCTAGGTGAATTCAAGATGTCCTTAAATTGAAACCGCAAGCCCACAGTGACGCTGTCTGCCAAACGCGCTCGAGGCAGTGAATGAACCATTTGGGCAGGGCTTCATCAAACTCTATACTCATTACACCACTTTTCTTGTTTACCTTTTTAACAGAACTCCCAGGTCTGAATTTTCTGGTTTTTGAAGGAAGCCCTTGACTTTACATTCACACTTAGCATGCAGTCTATCCATGAGCATGGTGTTTTGCAGTTCAAGGCACACAATATACTGCCAAACATACACTGAGGCACCCAATGTACCATTGAGATCACAATGGTAAAACCATCACAAACATTGCATGCGTGTGCCCCACCCCTCTTTTTAATGAACTGGATTGGTTTAAAAACTGTTAGTGTGCTTTCGGCATTACTGGGGACCTTGAGGTAAAGTGCACATATCGATGTCCCAAACAGGGAAATAGTTTAACAAAACGCCCTACCTAGAGACACTCTCTCCTTCATTAACCCCCATGCACTTTATTCTTCTCACTCGGCTTTGGCAAAGTCAGCCAGTGTGTTTATTTTCGCATTGCGCTTTCACTTAAATTGAAAGCGCGATTCGGAAAATAAACACGCGGCTGCCTTTGCGGTACTACTGACTGAACCAATTTTCACTCTCAACTTAAGTATCGTTTTCGTAACTCGGCTAAAGAAGGCTTCGCCTCAACTAAGTAAACTTCCGCTGTTAGAGGGATGTTATTTATTGCGCGATCATGCTGATCAGATCTAGCGCGCGACAATCACTTCCCAGGAAGAGCCAGCCCACCTCTGGGGCTGTCCCAGCCTGCATCATGCACGAAAATAAAGTATTTTCTTGGCAAGGCAAGTAATGCGGAAACCAGACACTGGCTGCATACAAATAGCCGGCTGAAAAGATTTATGTGCACTGCAGTTTCCAGGCAGAGGGCTTCATGAGAAATGTTGCAAGTATGTACTTGCACTGTGCAATAAGTGTCCATTGGAGGCTGCACCAAGGGGCAGAGAGGGGGGTTAATTAAACTCGACCCACAACAAACTCACTCCACTCCCACCCGAGAGTCTGCCTCAGTGTGTGTGTAGAATGTGTCACTCACAACCTACGGCCTCTGCGCGTGCAGACACAACCTTCAGAGAGGGCCAGACACAACCTAGCCTCAGCGTGTACAGTGAGGGCCTCAGTGTGTGCAGAGAGGGTCACACTCAACCTCCAGCCTCAGTGTGTACAGTGAGGGCCTAAGTGTGTGCAGAGAGGGTCACACTCAACCTCCAGCCTCAGTGTGTACAGTGAGGGCCTAAGTGTGTGCAGAGAGGGTCACATTCAACCTCCAGCCTCAGCGTGTACAGTGAGGGCCTCAGTGTGTGCAGAGAGGGTCACATTCAACCTCCAGCCTCAGTGTGTACAGCGAGGGCCTCAGTGTGTGCAGAGAGAGTCACACGCAACCTCCAGCCTCAGTGTGTAGATAGAGGACCTCAGTGTGTGCAGAGAGGGTCACACTCAACCTCCAGCCTCAGTGTGTACAGTGAGGGCCTCAGTGTGTGCAGAGAGGGTCACACTCAACCTCCAGCCTCAGTGTGTACAGTGAGGGCCTAAGTGTGTGCAGAGAGGGTCACACTCAACCTCCAGCCTCAGTGTGTACAGTGAGGGCCTAAGTGTGTGCAGAGAGGGTCACATTCAACCTCCAGCCTCAGCGTGTACAGTGAGGGCCTCAGTGTGTGCAGAGAGGGTCACATTCAACCTCCAGCCTCAGTGTGTACAGCGAGGGCCTCAGTGTGTGCAGAGAGAGTCACACGCAACCTCCAGCCTCAGTGTGTAGATAGAGGGCCTCAGTGTGTGTAGAGAGGGTCACACACAAACTACAGCCTCAGTGTGTATAGCGAGGGCCTCAGTGTGTGCAGAGAGGGTCACATTCAACCTCCAGCCTCAGTGTGTACAGCGAGGGCCTCAGTGTGTGCAGAGAGGGTCACATTCAACCTCCAGCCTCAGTGTGTACAGCGAGGGCCTCAGTGTGTGCAGAGAGGGTCACATTCAACCTCCAGCCTCAGTGTGTACAGCGAGATCCTCAGTGTGTGCAGAGAGGGTTACACACAACCTCCAGCCTCAGTCTGTACAGCGAGGGCCTCAGTGTGTGCAGAGAGGGTCACATTCAACCTTCAGTCTCAGTGTGTACAGCGAGGGCCTCAGTGTGTGCAGAGAGGGTCACATTCAACCTCCAGCCTCAGTGTGTACAGTGAGGGCCTCAGTGTGTGCAAAGAGGGTCACATTCAACCTCCAGCCTCAGTGTGTACAGCGAGATCCTCAGTGTGTGCAGAGAGGGTTACACACAACCTCCAGCCTCAGTGTGTATAGCGAGGGCCTCAGTGTGTGCAGAGAGGGTCACATTCAACCTTCAGTCTCAGTGTGTACAGAGAGGGCCTCAGTGTGTGCAGAGAGGGTCACACACAACCTCCAGCCTCAGTGTGTACAGCGAGGGCCTCAGTGTGTGCAGAGAGGGTCACATTCAACCTCCAGCCTCAGTGTGTACAGCGAGATCCTCAGTGTGTGCAGAGAGGGTTACACACAACCTCCAGCCTCAGTGTGTACAGCGCGGGCCCCAGTGTGTGCAGAGAGGATCACACACAACTTCCAGCCTCAGTGTGTACAGCGAGGGCCTCAGTGTGTGCAGAGAGGGTCACACACAACCTCCAGCCTCAGTCTGTACAGAGAGGGCCTCAGTGTGTGCAGAGAGGGTCACATTCAACCTCCAGCCTCAGTGTGTACAGAGAGGGCCTCAGTGTGTGCAGAGAGGGTCACATTCAACCTTCAGTCTCAGTGTGTACAGCGAGGGCCTCAGTGTGTGCAGAGAGGGTCACATTCAACCTTCAGTCTCAGTGTGTACAGCGAGGTCCTCAGTGTGTGCAGAGAGGGTTACACACAACCTCCAGCCTCAGTGTGTACAGCGAGGGCCTCAGTGTGTGCAGAGAGGGTCACATTCAACCTTCAGTCTCAGTGTGTACAGCGAGGGCCTCAGTGTGTGCAGAGAGGGTCACATTCAACCTCCAGCCTCAGTGTGTACAGTGAGGGCCTCAGTGTGTGCAGAGAGGGTCACATTCAACCTCCAGCCTCAGTGTGTACAGCGAGATCCTCAGTGTGTGCAGAGAGGGTTACACACAACCTCCAGCCTCAGTGTGTACAGTGAGGGCCTCAGTGTGTGCAGAGAGGGTCACATTCAACCTTCAGTCTCAGTGTGTACAGAGAGGGCCTCAGTGTGTGCAGAGAGGGTCACACACAACCTCCAGCCTCAGTGTGTACAGCGAGGGCCTCAGTGTGTGCAGAGAGGGTCACATTCAACCTCCAGCCTCAGTGTGTACAGCGAGATCCTCAGTGTGTGCAGAGAGGGTTACACACAACCTCCAGCCTCAGTGTGTACAGCGCGGGCCCCAGTGTGTGCAGAGAGGATCACACACAACTTCCAGCCTCAGTGTGTACAGCGAGGGCCTCAGTGTGTGCAGAGAGGGTCACACACAACCTCCAGCCTCAGTCTGTACAGAGAGGGCCTCAGTGTGTGCAGAGAGGGTCACACTCAACCTCCAGCCTCAGTGTGTACAGTGAGGGCCTAAGTGTGTGCAGAGAGGGTCACATTCAACCTCCAGCCTCAGTATGCACAGAGAGGGCCTCAGTGTGTGCAGAGAGGGTCACATTCAACCTTCAGTCTCAGTGTGTACAGCGAGGGCCTCAGTGTGTGCAGAGAGGGTCACATTCAACCTTCAGTCTCAGTGTGTACAGCGAGGTCCTCAGTGTGTGCAGAGAGGGTTACACACAACCTCCAGCCTCAGTGTGTACAGCGCGGGCCTCAGTGTGTGCAGAGATGGTCACACTCAACCTCCAGCCTCAATGTGTACAGAGAGGTCCTCAGTGTGTGCAGAGAGGGTCACACACAACCTCCACCCTCAGTCTGTACAGAGAGGGCCTCATTGTGTGCAGAGAGGGTCACACACAACTTCTAGCCTTAGTGTGTACAGAGAGGGCCTCAGTGTGTGCAGAGAGGGTCACACTCAACCTCCAGCCTCAGTGTGTACAGAGAGGGCCTCAGTGTGTGCAGAGAGGGTCACACACAACCTCCAGCCTCAGTGTGTACAGCGAGGGCCTCAGTGTGTGCAGAGAGGGTCACATTCAACCTTCAGTCTCAGTGTGTACAGCGAGGTCCTCAGTGCGTGCAGAGAGGGTCACACACAACCTCCAGCCGCAGTCTGTACAGAGAGGCCCTCAGTGTGTGCAGAGAGGGTCACACACAACTTCTAGCCTCAGTGTGTACAGAGAGAGCCTCAGTGTGTGCAGAGAGGGTCACACTCAACCTCCAGCCTCAGTGTGTACAGCGAGGGCCTCAGTGTGTGCAGAGAGGGTTACACACAACTTCCAGCCTCAGTGTGTACAGCGAGGGCCTCAGTGTGTGCAGAGAGGGTCACATTCAACCTTCAGTCTCAGTGTGTACAGCGAGGTCCTCAGTGTGTGCAGAGAGGGTCACATTCAACCTTCAGTCCCAGTGTGTACAGCAAGGGCCTCAGTGTGTGCAGAGAGGGTCACACACAACTTCCAGCCTCAGTGTGTACAGCGAGGGCCTCAGTGTGTGCAGAGAGGGTCACACACAACCTCCAGCCTCAGTGTGTACAGCGAGGGTCTCAGTGTGTGCAGAGAGGGTCACATTCAACCTTCAGTCTCAGTGTGTACAGAGAGGGCCTCAGTGTGTGCAGAGAGGGTCACACACAACTTCCAGCCTCAGTGTGTACAGCGAGGGCCTCAGTGTGTGCAGAGAGGGTCACATTCAACCTTCAGTCTCAGTGTGTACAGCGAGGGCCTCAGTGTGTGCAGAGAGGGTCATACTCAACCTTCAGTCTCAGTGTGTACAGCGAGGGCCTCAGTGTGTGCAGAGAGGGTCACACACAACCTCCAGCCTCAGTGTGTACAGCGAGGGCCTCAGTGTGTGCAGAGAGGGTCACATTCAACCTTCAGTCTCAGTGTGTACAGCGAGGGCCTCAGTGTGTGCAAAGAGGATCACACACAACTTCGAGCCTCAGTGTGTACAGCGAGGGCCTCAGTGTGTGCAGAGAGGGTCACACACAACTTCCAGCCTCAGTCTGTACAGAGAGGGCCTCAGTGTGTGCAGAGAGGGTAACACACAACTTCTAGCCTTAGTGTGTACAGAGAGGGCCTCAGTGTGTGCAGAGAGGGTCACACTCAACCTCCAGCCTCAGTGTGTACAGAGAGGGCCTCAGTGTGTGCAGAGAGGATCACACACAACTTCGAGCCTCAGTGTGTACAGCGAGGGCCTCAGTGTGTGCAGAGAGGGTCACACACAACTTCCAGCCTCAGTGTGTACAGCGAGGGCCTCAGTGTGTGCAGAGAGGGTCACACACAACTTCTAGCCTTAGTGTGTACAGAGAGGGCCTCAGTGTGTGCAGAGAGGGTCACACTCAACCTCCAGCCTCAGTGTGTACAGAGAGGGCCTCAGTGTGTGCAGAGAGGGTCACACACAACCTCCAGCCTCAGTGTGTACAGCGAGGGCCTCAGTGTGTGCAGAGAGGGTCACACTCAACCTTCAGTCTCAGTGTGTACAGCGAGGTCCTCAGTGTGTGCAGAGAGGGTCACACACAACCTCCAGCCGCAGTCTGTACAGAGAGGCCCTCAGTGTGTGCAGAGAGGGTCACACACAACTTCTAGCCTCAGTGTGTACAGAGAGGGCCTCAGTGTGTGCAGAGAGGGTTACACTCAACCTCCAGCCTCAGTGTGTACAGAGAGGGCCTCAGTGTGTGCAGAGAGGGTCACACACAACCTCCAGCCTCAGTGTGTACAGCGAGGGCCTCAGTGTGTGCAGAGAGGGTTACACACAACTTCCAGCCTCAGTGTGTACAGCGAGGGCCTCAGTGTGTGCAGAGAGGGTCACATTCAACCTTCAGTCTCAGTGTGTACAGCGAGGGCCTCAGTGTGTGCAGAGAGGATCACACACAACTTCGAGCCTCAGTGTGTACAGCGAGGGCCTCAGTGTGTGCAGAGAGGGTCACACACAACTTCCAGCCTCAGTCTGTACAGAGAGGGCCTCAGTGTGTGCAGAGAGGGTCACACACAACTTCTAGCCTTAGTGTGTACAGAGAGGGCCTCAGTGTGTGCAGAGAGGGTCACACTCAACCTCCAGCCTCAATGTGTACAGAGAGGTCCTCAGTGTGTGCAGAGAGGGTCACACACAACCTCCACCCTCAGTCTGCACAGAGAGGGCCACATTCAACCTTCAGTCTCAGTGTGTACAGCGAGGGCCTCAGTGTGTGCAGAGAGGATCACACACAACTTCGAGCCTCAGTGTGTACAGCGAGGGCCTCAGTGTGTGCAGAGAGGGTCACACACAACTTCCAGCCTCAGTCTGTACAGAGAGGGCCTCAGTGTGTGCAGAGAGGGTCACACACAACTTCTAGCCTTAGTGTGTACAGAGAGGGCCTCAGTGTGTGCAGAGAGGGTCACACTCAACCTCCAGTCTCAGTGTGTACAGCGAGGGCCTCAGTGTGTGCAGAGAGGATCACACACAACTTCGAGCCTCAGTGTGTACAGCGAGGGCCTCAGTGTATGCAGAGAGGGTCACACACAACTTCCAGCCTCAGTGTGTACAGCGAGGGCCTCAGTGTGTGCAGAGAGGGTCACACACAACTTCTAGCCTTAGTGTGTACAGAGAGGGCCTCAGTGTGTGCAGAGAGGGTCACACTCAACCTCCAGCCTCAGTGTGTACAGAGAGGGCCTCAGTGTGTGCAGAGAGGGTCACACACAACCTCCAGCCTCAGTGTGTACAGCGAGGGCCTCAGTGTGTGCAGAGAGGGTCACATTCAACCTTCAATCTCAGTGTGTACAGCGAGGTCCTCAGTGTGTGCAGAGAGGGTCACACACAACCTCCAGCCGCAGTCTGTACAGAGAGGCCCTCAGTGTGTGCAGAGAGGGTCACACACAACTTCTAGCCTCAGTGTGTACAGAGAGGGCCTCAGTGTGTGCAGAGAGGGTCACACTCAACCTCCAGCCTCAGTGTGTACAGAGAGGGCCTCAGTGTGTGCAGAGAGGGTCACACACAACCTCCAGCCTCAGTGTGTACAGCGAGGGCCTCAGTGTGTGCAGAGAGGGTTACACACAACTTACAGCCTCAGTGTGTACAGCGAGGGCCTCAGTGTGTGCAGAGAGGGTCACATTCAACCTTCAGTCTCAGTGTGTACAGCGAGGTCCTCAGTGTGTGCAGAGGGGGTCACATTCAACCTTCAGTCTCAGTGTGTACAGCAAGGGCCTCAGTGTGTGCAGAGAGGGTCACACACAACTTCCAGCCTCAGTTTGTACAGCGAGGGCCTCAGTGTGTGCAGAGAGGGTCACACACAACCTCCAGCCTCAGTGTGTACAGCGAGGGTCTCAGTGTGTGCAGAGAGGGTCACATTCAACCTTCAGTCTCAGTGTGTACAGAGAGGGCCTCAGTGTGTGCAGAGAGGGTTACATTCAACCTCCAGCCTCAGTGTGTACAGAGAGGGCCTCAGTGTGTGCAGAGAGGGTCACACACAACCTCCAGCCTCAGTGTGTACAGCGAGGGCCTCAGTGTGTGCAGAGAGGGTTACACACAACTTCCAGCCTCAGTGTGTACAGCGAGGGCCTCAGTGTGTGCAGAGAGGGTCACATTCAACCTTCAGTCTCAGTGTGTACAGCGAGGGCCTCAGTGTGTGCAGAGAGGATCACACACAACTTCGAGCCTCAGTGTGTACAGCGAGGGCCTCAGTGTGTGCAGAGAGGGTCACACACAACTTCCAGCCTCAGTCTGTACAGAGAGGGCCTCAGTGTGTGCAGAGAGGGTCACACACAACTTCTAGCCTTAGTGTGTACAGAGAGGGCCTCAGTGTGTGCAGAGAGGGTCACACTCAACCTCCAGTCTCAGTGTGTACAGCGAGGGCCTCAGTGTGTGCAGAGAGGATCACACACAACTTCGAGCCTCAGTGTGTACAGCGAGGGCCTCAGTGTGTGCAGAGAGGGTCACACACAACTTCCAGCCTCAGTGTGTACAGCGAGGGCCTCAGTGTGTGCAGAGAGGGTCACACACAACTTCTAGCCTTAGTGTGTACAGAGAGGGCCTCAGTGTGTGCAGAGAGGGTCACACTCAACCTCCAGCCTCAGTGTGTACAGAGAGGGCCTCAGTGTGTGCAGAGAGGGTCACACACAACCTCCAGCCTCAGTGTGTACAGCGAGGGCCTCAGTGTGTGCAGAGAGGGTCACATTCAACCTTCAGTCTCAGTGTGTACAGCGAGGTCCTCAGTGTGTGCAGAGAGGGTCACACACAACCTCCAGCCGCAGTCTGTACAGAGAGGCCCTCAGTGTGTGCAGAGAGGGTCACACACAACTTCTAGCCTCAGTGTGTACAGAGAGGGCCTCAGTGTGTGCAGAGAGGGTCACACTCAACCTCCAGCCTCAGTGTGTACAGAGAGGGCCTCAGTGTGTGCAGAGAGGGTCACACACAACCTCCAGCCTCAGTGTGTACAGCGAGGGCCTCAGTGTGTGCAGAGAGGGTTACACACAACTTCCAGCCTCAGTGTGTACAGCGAGGGCCTCAGTGTGTGCAGAGAGGGTCACATTCAACCTTCAGTCTCAGTGTGTACAGCGAGGTCCTCAGTGTGTGCAGAGGGGGTCACATTCAACCTTCAGTCTCAGTGTGTACAGCAAGGGCCTCAGTGTGTGCAGAGAGGGTCACACACAACTTCCAGCCTCAGTTTGTACAGCGAGGGCCTCAGTGTGTGCAGAGAGGGTCACACACAACCTCCAGCCTCAGTGTGTACAGCGAGGGTCTCAGTGTGTGCAGAGAGGGTCACATTCAACCTTCAGTCTCAGTGTGTACAGAGAGGGCCTCAGTGTGTGCAGAGAGGGTCACACACAACTTCCAGCCTCAGTGTGTCCAGCGAGGGCCTCAGTGTGTGCAGAGAGGGTCACACACAACTTCTAGCCTCAGTGTGTACAGCGAGGGTCTCAGTGTGTGCAGAGAGGGTCACATTCAACCTTCAGTCTCAGTGTGTACAGCGAGGGCCTCAGTGTGTGCAGAGAGGGTCACATTCAACCTCCAGTCTCAGTCTGTACAGAGAGGCCCTCAGTGTGTGCAGAGAGGGTCACACACAACTTCTAGCCTCAGTGTGTACAGAGAGGGCCTCAGTGTGTGCAGAGAGGGTCACACTCAACCTCCAGCCTCAGTGTGTACAGAGAGGGCCTCAGTGTGTGCAGAGAGGGTCACACACAACCTCCAGCCTCAGTGTGTACAGCGAGGGCCTCAGTGTGTGCAGAGAGGGTTACACACAACTTCCAGCCTCAGTGTGTACAGCGAGGGCCTCAGTGTGTGCAGAGAGGGTCACATTCAACCTTCAGTCTCAGTGTGTACAGCGAGGTCCTCAGTGTGTGCAGAGAGGGTCACATTCAACCTTCAGTCTCAGTGTGTACAGCAAGGGCCTCAGTGTGTGCAGAGAGGGTCACACACAACTCCCAGCCTCAGTTTGTACAGCGAGGGCCTCAGTGTGTGTAGAGAGGGTCACACACAACCTCCAGCCTCAGTGTGTACAGCGAGGGTCTCAGTGTGTGCAGAGAGGGTCACATTCAACCTTCAGTCTCAGTGTGTACAGAGAGGGCCTCAGTGTGTGCAGAGAGGGTCACACACAACTTCCAGCCTCAGTGTGTACAGCGAGGGCCTCAGTGTGTGCAGAGAGGGTCACATTCAACCTTCAGTCTCAGTGTGTACAGCGAGGGCCTCAGTGTGTGCAGAGAGGGTCACATTCAACCTCCAGTCTCAGTGTGTACAGCGAGGGCCTCAGTGTGTGCAGAGAGGGTCACACACAACCTCCAGCCTCAGTGTGTACAGCGAGGGCCTCAGTGTGTGCAGAGAGGGTCACATTCAACCTTCAGTCTCAGTGTGTACAGCGAGGGCCTCAGTGTGTGCAGAGAGGATCACACACAACTTCGAGCCTCAGTGTGTACAGCGAGGGCCTCAGTGTGTGCAGAGAGGGTCACACACAACCTCCAGCCTCAGTGTGTACAGCGAGGGCCTCAGTGTGTGCAGAGAGGGTCACATTCAAGCTTCAGTCTCAGTGTGTACAGAGAGGGCCTCAGTGTGTGCAGAGAACGTCACACACAACCTCCAGCCTCAGTGTGTACAGCGAGGGCCTCAGTGTGTGCAGAGAGGGTCACATTCAACCTTCAGTCTCAGTGTGTACAGGGAGGGCCTCAGTGTGTGCAGAGAGGGTCACACACAACTTCCAGCCTCAGTGTGTACAGCGAGGGCCTCAGTGTGTGCAGAGAGGGTCACATTCAACCTTCAGTCTCAGTGTGTACAGCGAGGGCCTCAGTGTGTGCAGAGAGGGTCACATTCAACCTCCAGTCTCAGTGTGTACAGCGAGGGCCTCAGTGTGTGCAGAGAGGGTCACACACAACCTCCAGCCTCAGTGTGTACAGCGAGGGCCTCAGTGTGTGCAGAGAGGGTCACACACAACCTCCAGCCTCAGTGTGTACAGCGAGGGCCTCAGTGTGTGCAGAGAGGGTCACATTCAACCTCCAGCCTCAGTGTGTACAGCAAGGGCCTCAGTATGTGCAGAGAGGGTCACATTCAACCTTCAGTCTCAGTGTGTACAGCGAGGTCCTCAGTGTGTGCAGAGAGGGTCACATTCAACCTTCAGTCTCAGTGTGTACAGCAAGGGCCTCAGTGTGTGCAGAGAGGGTCACACACAACTTCCAGCCTCAGTGTGTACAGCGAGGGCCTCAGTGTGTGCAGAGAAGTTCACACACAACCTCCAGCCTCAGTGTGTGCAGAGAGGGTCACACACAACTTCCAGCCTCAGTGTGTACAGCGAGGGCCTCAGTGTGTGCAGAGAGGGTCACATTCAACCTTCAGTCTCAGTGTGTACAGGAAGGGCCTCAGTGTGTGCAGAGAGGGTTACACACAACCTCCAGCCTCAATGGGTACAGAGAGGGCCAGACACAACCTCCATACTCAGTGTGCACTGAGAGGGCGCTGGCACACAACATCCAGCCTCAGAGACGGCTAGACAGAAACGCCACAACCTCCAGCCTTAGTGTGTACAGAGAGGGTTAGGCACACAACCTCCAGCCTCAGAGACAGCTAGATACAACCTCCAATCTCAGTGTGGGCAGGCAGTGGTGCTGAGGGGGGCAGAGATGGGAGAAGAGATAACGGGGGACTCGGCCGTGGGGGAGGAGGAGGAGGAAGGGAAACCAAGGAGAGAAGGGCAAGGGGGAGTACATGACAGAAGAGGGCGGGAAGGAAGCAAACGAGAGAGGATTGAATTGAAAATGCAAGAGGTCTCGCCTTTTATTAAGTTAAAGCCATTTGGTTTGCTAATGGTATTGTATAGCACAGCAAATGGCTTTAACTTAATTAAAGGTGAGACCTATTGCATTTTTAATGCTTGTTTTGAATGGTTGCCTCTTGGGTCCAGGGCAGGACTGGGAACACAAACCAGGCCTGGCAATTCAGCTAGACATGCCCGGATGGAGTGCAAGTGGGAAGCACTGCTGCTGCTTTAGCACAACTGCAAAACCAATCCCCAGTAACAAAACCAACTCCCACCACTCGAAAAATGTCCCCTACCGTTCCGGCCCACTGGGAAAATGCCTGGTGCCCTCTTTGTCCATTCTGGCCCTACTTGGGTCCATACAGCGCCTTAAAAGCCTCCGAGGGATTTCCTGCAGTCTATTCCTTGTGACAGCTTTTACGTCTTCTCGGTCTGGCTCACTGGTTAGAGGCGGCAGACCCGTAAGCAGAGAACGGCCCGGGACCAGGGTTCAATTCCCGATGCGGCAGGGTCGTGGACCAGGGTCAGCGGACTCGATAATTCTCACCTCGGTGCCTACTCTAACCAGGGAACACACTCGCCAACTCTGGGCATTAAGCTTGCCTCATCTCTACAATGGCCCCCCACAGACGCTGGGGATGCCTGGTTTCAACTTGGAGATACCCAGAAAGGCACCATCTCACAGGGAAAACCAGGGCGGGTTCCCCAGCGGTCTTCAGCGCCAGGATACTCCATGGAGTCGCAGTGCGCTTTACAAGTACACCCACATTTACATTTACATTCCCTGTGTTGGGTCATGAAGAGATGTAGCATTGATGGTGCAGGCTGTGCTTTTGTTGAGACTTGACTTTTTATCCTGGATGACGCTTGTAAAGCAGCGCGGAAAATAAGCAACAGAACTTAACAAGCACTGGCATAGCCAATAGGTCTCGCTTTTGGGACCTTATAAGTATTTAGTTTTGCAGCACAATATCCTTGGTGCAACAACATCAGCTGTTGCATGGCTAAACCTTGTACCTTATAAGTGTTTAGACATGCAACAGTTGATGTTGTTGCATCAAGGATATTGTGCTGCATAACTAAATACTTATAAGGTCCCAAAAGCGAGACCTATTGCTTGTCCTTCTAATACTGTGTATTCTTTAATACTCAAATTTTCCTGTAAATAAGCCCTACTTGAGCCTTTGTTATTGTAATAACAGCAGGCGACCTGCCTAGAAGATCCCCCGCCTCTCCTTCTGAGCAGCGGGATCTTTCTTCTGGATCTGGCCAACACGTCTGTGCTGTTCGCCATGACTGTTGGTGGGTGTGCTTGTGTTTGTGGTAATGCTTGTATCAAGATGCCTCCAAAAGCCGCTGTAGTTTGCTGGTGTCGTGCTGGAAATGTTTCCCACTGGTTGGGAAACGTCAGAGGTGGGCGGGCGGGCAGGAGCAGCGCGGTGAGAGCAAGGCAGCTCACTCGCTGCACAGGCACGGTGTGCGCAGCTGAGCCTGGGGAGGAGGCGGCGCCTGTCACAGGGTCACAGAGCATACACAGCTCGGAGAACAGCCTCCCCCCCCCACCGCCGCTGAAGTGGTGCAGTCCGGATCCTGCCGTGCACGCACGACGCACTGGGGCACTGGAGCAGACGGGGGCAGATGTGTCCGTCTGAGAGCATGCGCGGCCAAAGGCGGGGGTCAGGGGAATGCAAAGAATAGAGCACTGAGGGCAGAGCAAGTGACGCGCTGAGGGGGAAACACGGAGTGTTTCTGTGGAGATGGGGGAGGCAGCTGTGAGCACGCAGTGGACAGATGTCCCAGGGCAAAACGCTGGGGTATGAGGGAACAAGGGACTAAAGGGAAAACACAGGTGTCGCGGGGTGAGGGAAAGCACAGATGATTGGGCCGAACGCAGGCCATGGTGTGATGGAGCACAAGGAGGCAGGGGGCATAATAAAGAGGAGGGGGCTGAGGGAATAATGACATGTGACAGAGAGTACTGAGTTTACAACGATTACAGAGGTGGCTATCGGAAATTACAACCTCGTGTGGGCCATGGGCAGATGGGCGCAGAGCCCCAGGAGGTGGGCGGGGGTAGTACTGCTCAAAGGAGAGCCGGGGCTGATGGCAGAGCACAGCACGGAGAGGAAGAGGGGCAGACCACTAGCGGAGCAGAGAGGGAAATGTTGGCGGCTGGGCACAGGGGGAGGCCGATGGTTGACTGTACTACAGGAGGGCTATCAGCCTATATTTCCTAATGTTATCGCCGAAGCGGGCGCATGCTTTTTTCTGTTTATTACTTCTCTGTAGTAATGGCGGCACCAGTGCTATAGCTTAAACATCTTAAGCTAAAGTCTGTGCTGAGATCGCTTCAAAAGTAAAGAATTGTCTATTTCTTTACCTTTGAAGCAATCTCGGCACCTGACTTTAGCTTAAGATGTTTAAGCTAAAGCACGGGTGCCGCCATTACTACAGAGAAGGAATAAACCATAACAAGCATGCGAAAAGAAAAAAAAAAGACACGAGTGGTGCTCGCGCGCGTGCAACGGCAAAAGCAGGCTGGCGAGTGGTGTGCGATGTGCGCGCACCATGACGAGAGAGGAAAGTCATATGGCGCATCTGCTCGTCATTGTGCCCTTAACCGGCTGGCCTCCTTTCTCTCACATCGGACCTTCCAGATCTTCTCTAACTCGTCAACCTCAAATACCCATAAGTCGCCCTATGGGGTGCCCCAGGGCTCGATACTCAGCCCCCTTCTCTTCAATCTTTATGTGAATCCATTAGCCCTACTAGCGGAACAAAAAGGCGTTATTCTTTTCACCTACGCGGATGACTCCCAAATCGCTTTTTCCCTTTCAGATCCTACCCAAGGCTTAACATCCCCCCTTCAGTCAGGTCTGAGAAAAATTGCGGACTGGATGAGCCAGAAACTCTTCAAACTGAACGGAAGCAAAACCGAAGTTTTAGTTTTAGGCAAAAAAAATGATCTAATGAGCTGCAAACATTGGCCTCCTGAGATGGGCCCCATCCCCCTGCCAGCCGAATCTGTCCGAAATTTAGGATTCACTATTGATAACACCTTAACCATGCAACACCAGGGCAACAAGGTCTCTGCCATCTGCTTCACAATTTTGCGCTGGCTTAAGAAAATTATGTGGATGCTGCCCACTGATACCAAGATATCACGTCCCGGCTGGACTACGGCAACGTGCTCCACCTAGGGACAAACAAACCAGTGACCAGGCGTCTTCAACTGGTCCAGAATGCTGCGGCCAGATTGTTGAATAACATCCCCAGATCCAGTCACATCTCTGGTCCCCTTCGCGATCTTCACCGGCTCAGGGTTGAGAGTCGTATCAAATTCAAGACCCTGAGCTACATGTTTAAGATCAAAGCAGGCACAGCTCCCCAGTACCTTCAAGCCCTTGTTAATCCCTACAACCCTCCGCGTAAACTCCGTTCATCTTCTATGGAGTATTTCTGTGTACCAAGAATTAGACACGCCAGAATGGGGGGCCGGTCCTTTGCCTACCTGGGCCCAACACTGTGGAACTCATTGCCTCTGAACATGCGGACGGAAACCAACTATGCCCGATTTCGTAAAAACACTAAGACCTGGCTTTTTAACCAGTAATCAGCACACATCACCTGTCCATTAAAACTATGTAAATCAACAGGAGAGGGAAGGTAGAGTAACACAGAAGGATTCTTACTCCACAGACTTACTTGCATAAACAAAAGGAATCCTACTGGGGTATTGGGGAAGTGTTCGCTACAGTGGTATGTGAGCACTTAGTGTTTTGTAAAACACCCCTCACACACCAAAAGGCCCCTTGGTGTCATGCTTCATCATAGGGGTCTTCGCACACTTCTAACGGGATGCGGCGTACTGCGACCTACGACTACGCGGGAGCACTCATAGTTTTGACTATATGTGGTGCATGTGATTGGGTATATTTTATATGTGAGTGGTGGGTTCAGGTGAAAAAATTAAAAAGCACCTGGCTCGTGGGCGTACTTGATATTTTTTTTTTTATTCATGACCCCGGGCTGGTACTATTAAAAGAAGTGAAGTGCGAGGTAAACCTGTTGTGATTATGGGCAGTACCTCAGGTGTGCGTCGACATGTTTCGGAGGCAAAGCTCCTTCTTCAGGACGGGGGGCACAACTTCCCCACCTTACTCACGTTTCACTATAATGTCAAAAAATGTTTTTTATGTTATTAACAAAAAGTGAAAATATATATATATATCTTCAAAGCAAATTCCTATATCGAAATTTATTCGTTTTCTATATTGAATTGTCCTACTACGGTGGGCCCAAACATTTGGATATTACCTTCCGAAATAGATTTGGATATCGAGACGCCACTTGGGGATTACGGGACGGACCCCCACAGGCAACTGCCTTAAGGTGACTTGGATCTGGGTCTTGAAACAGAATAAGAGGTGGGACCATTCAACTGCGCTGTATGAATATCTCATATACACAAGGTGAATACCGGGTTCTACACCAAATAGGTAAGCTAGATTCTTTCTTGGATATTTGGAAATATCCAAATGTTTGGGCCCACCGTAGTAGGACAATTCAATATAGAAAACGAATACATTTCGAAAGAGGAATTTGCTTTGAAAATATCATACGCCTTGAAACATCGATTGCGCCCTGAAGAAGTTCTGGTTGACAGAACGAAACGCGTTGGCTGATTTCTATAAATGGATTATTAAAAGAACTTTGAACTTTATCAATCATGATTCAGCGTCTCTATACCAGGACAGCTCAACGACCTATTTATCTCCTATAATCGGTGGAGATTTACCTTTGCAGCGGTGCTTTTTCATCTATGACAAAAATATAGACTTTCTTTCCAAGTTTTGGGATATGCTTTCAGGACAGGGAGCATTTGAGAATTGCACGCTAGTTTATTGAAAATCAAAATATGTTGGTGATATTTGGGTTGGTGCTTTGAGAAAATAAGAGTGGTCCACTGTCCGAACTGTGTTGTATCAAAAATATATCTATATATATTTTTATATGTGTATGTAACTACAGGCTACTATGTGCCTACAGCGGATTGGCTCAAGTTTATGCAAATTGCATTACCTGAGAAAAAGAGAAAGAAAAGGAATAAAGGTCACCCTGGTAGTTACATACACTTATATATATATTTCACGTTTTGAGCTACCTACACTGTTGTTATCTCAGCTACCTGACCTGTCGCTGTCCGAGCTACATGAACTTTCATTGTCTGAGATATCTCTAGCTGAACTGTCTACACTGTGCTGCATGTCTCACCTCCCTGTACTGTCACTCTCTGATGTGTCTGTGCTGCCTGCTTTGCTTTGACGCACTTTTAGCTGCCTGCACTGCATTGCACTGTCACAGAATTAGCTGCACTGTAATGTTGTTGTCTGAGTTACTAGCTCTGCAACTGAGCTGTTTGTACTGCTGTGCGTGTCTGAGCTGTTTGCATTGTCCCTGTTTGAGCTGCATGCACTGTTGCTCTTTAAGTTGCCAGCAGTGCACTGCCAGTGTCTGTTCTGTATGCACTGCAGGGCATGATTGTCATACTGTTTAAACTGAGATGTCTGCACTCCACTGTCTGTCTGAGCTGTTTCGATGTTATTGTCGGGGTTGCCTGCACTCCACTCTCTGTCTAAGCTGTTTCAGTGTTATTGTCTGAGCTGCCTGCAATGCACTGTCATTTTCTGAGATGCCAGGACTCCACTGTCTTTCTGAACTGCTTCTCTGTCATTGTCTGTACTGCCTGCACTGCAGTCACTTTCTGAGCTGTCCTTGATCCACTGTTTGTCTGAGCTGCCAATAGTTCACTGTCATTGTCACTGTCGGGTGAGTAGGCAGTGGCAGTGTCTGCAGCCACTGTACTCGGCGCTGAGGCAGCTTTTAAACGCGCTTTTTTTACTTATGGAAACAGCAAATTGCACATGCTTGATGGGATAGCGATTAAGGCTTCCCAGTTTTAAATTTTAACTTCTGCCACGATAGCTTGCTGGCTTACCTGCTGACACCGACGTCTGGGCTGATCTCTCCCCTCCTTCCCGCCTCGGTCCGACACGGTGATTAGCACCGATTGTGCGGAGGGCGGGGAAGGTCGAGACGGCTACTCACTTCCGGTGAGCGGGGAGACCGGTCAGCGGTCTAGTGCTCCTGAGGCACTCGCTGGGGGGCCTATAAGGCACAGAAGGAGCCGGCGTGCGCAGTGGTGAGTAGGCAGTGGCAGTGTCTGCAGCCACTGTACTCGGCGCTGAGGCAGCTTTTAAACGCGCTTTTTTTACTTATGGAAACAGCAAATTGCACATGCTTGATGGGATAGCGATTAAGGCTTCCCAGTTTTAAATTTTAACTTCTGCCACGATAGCTTGCTGGCTTACCTGCTGACACCGACGTCTGGGCTGATCTCTCCCCTCCTTCCCGCCTCGGTCCGACACGGTGATTAGCACCGATTGTGCGGAGGGCGGGGAAGGTCGAGACGGCTACTCACTTCCGGTGAGCGGGGAGACCGGTCAGCGGTCTAGTGCTCCTGAGGCACTCGCTGGGGGGCCTATAAGGCACAGAAGGAGCCGGCGTGCGCAGTGGTGAGTAGGCAGTGGCAGTGTCTGCAGCCACTGTACTCGGCGCTGAGGCAGCTTTTAAACGCGCTTTTTTTACTTATGGAAACAGCAAATTGCACATGCTTGATGGGATAGCGATTAAGGCTTCCCAGTTTTAAATTTTAACTTCTGCCACGATAGCTTGCTGGCTTACCTGCTGACACCGACGTCTGGGCTGACCTCTCCCCTCCTTCCCGCCTCGGTCCGACACGGTGATTAGCACTGATTGTGCGGAGGGCGGGGAAGGTCGAGACGGCTACTCACTTCCGGTGAGCGGGGAGACCGGTCAGCAGTCTAGTGCTCCTGAGGCACTCGCTGGGGGGCCTATAAGGCACAGAAGGAGCCGGCGTGCGCAGTGGTGAGTAGGCAGTGGCAGTGTCTGCAGCCACTGTACTCGGCGCTGAGGCAGCTTTTAAACGCGCTTTTTTTACTTATGGAAACAGCAAATTGCACATGCTTGATGGGATAGCGATTAAGGCTTCCCAGTTTTAAATTTTAACTTCTGCCACGATAGCTTGCTGGCTTACCTGCTGACACCGACGTCTGGGCTGATCTCTCCCCTCCTTCCCGCCTCGGTCCGACACGGTGATTAGCACCGATTGTGCGGAGGGCGGGGAAGGTCGAGACGGCTACTCACTTCCGGTGAGCGGGGAGACCGGTCAGCGGTCTAGTGCTCCTGAGGCACTCGCTGGGGGGCCTATAAGGCACAGAAGGAGCCGGCGTGCGCAGTGGTGAGTAGGCAGTGGCAGTGTCTGCAGCCACTGTACTCGGCGCTGAGGCAGCTTTTAAACGCGCTTTTTTTACTTATGGAAACAGCAAATTGCACATGCTTGATGGGATAGCGATTAAGGCTTCCCAGTTTTAAATTTTAACTTCTGCCACGATAGCTTGCTGGCTTACCTGCTGACACCGACGTCTGGGCTGATCTCTCCCCTCCTTCCCGCCTCGGTCCGACACGGTGATTAGCACCAATTGTGCGGAGGGCGGGGAAGGTCGAGACGGCTACTCACTTCCGGTGAGCGGGGAGACCGGTCAGCGGTCTAGTGCTCCTGAGGCACTCGCTGGGGGGCCTATAAGGCACAGAAGGAGCCGGCGTGCGCAGTGGTGAGTAGGCAGTGGCAGTGTCTGCAGCCACTGTACTCGGCGCTGAGGCAGCTTTTAAACGCGCTTTTTTTACTTATGGAAACAGCAAATTGCACATGCTTGATGGGATAGCGATTAAGGCTTCCCAGTTTTAAATTTTAACTTCTGCCACGATAGCTTGCTGGCTTACCTGCTGACACCGACGTCTGGGCTGATCTCTCCCCTCCTTCCCGCCTCGGTCCGACACGGTGATTAGCACCGATTGTGCGGAGGGCGGGGAAGGTCGAGACGGCTACTCACTTCCGGTGAGCGGGGAGACCGGTCAGCGGTCTAGTGCTCCTGAGGCACTCGCTGGGGGGCCTATAAAACGGATGCACTATCGGCAGTGCAGCGGACGAGCGCAGCGGGCGCGACGTAGGCGCGCCGAAGTCGCGCTCAAGTCAAGCCCGTCTGCGCCCGTCCGCGGCCGACCTCGGCCCAGGGCCATGCCCCCTGCTCATCCTACAGAACACATACAGTGGAGCAGAGCGGACTTGCTATCCTATCGCAAGATGTGTGCCAGTAACCTGTGTTCTCATGGCATGAGCGTGGAAGATTCCACAGGGTGCAGCCACTGCCAGTTCAAGTTCCACCTGTCAATACACACTATCAGAGAACATCGTAAATTGGTCTGTGGCTTGTTGAATGTTCGGTCGCTGCGCAAGCACCGCCTGGATATCTTTGATCTTCTTAGAGAACAACAATGGGACCTACTCTTTCTCACTGAGACATGGCTGGACTGCGACTCTGCCCCAGAGGTCCTGGAAGCCATCCCGGAGGGTTATACCCTAGTACGGCTAGATAGACCCAAAGGTAGAGGTGGAGGAATAGCCATTGTTGTGAGAGAGGGCTTATGTTGTCTTCTGGAGCAGGTTGAGATTACAGATAGTGAGGCGGGCGCGTTTTCCATCCAAGTCAACGGGAGGTACACTGTTAAGGGCCTCCTGATATATAGGCCACCGGGCCCCTCAACCAGATTTACAGAAAGTCTGATTGAAAGTGCCACAGAGGTAGCCCTACGCACAGATAAGTTCCTGGTGCTGGGTGACCTCAATATACACTTGGATGACCCCACTGATAGGGGAGCAGGGGACCTTCGCAGGGAGCTGAGGGCCCTTCAGCTCGAGCTGGTAGGTGAATCCCCTACCCATCAACGGGGCCACCTGCTGGACCCTATTTTTGCCAACTGGGGGCAAGTGGAAGCTCTAGCCCCCGTACCCATCCCTTGGTCGGATCACTTCCTGACGCCCTTTTCGATCTCCATTCCGGGAGCTAAAGTATTAGAAAAAGTGGCACTCCATCGTCCTGGACGGAGATGGGCCAATTTTTCACTCGCCACGTTCAATGAAGCTCTTATGGTGGGGGATGAACTAAGGGGAACTGATGTGGAAACTGTTAACGATAGTTTGGACCAACGCATTTTAGTCGCCCTAGACCACGTAGCCCCGCTTGCCCAGATTAAAACAGGGGGACGCGCACTGAAAAATGCACCTTGGTTTAGTGAAGAAGTCCGTATGGCCAAATCCAAGTGTAAACGGGCAGAAAGGCGCTGGAGAATTGACTTCGCCACACAAGCTAGATTGGACTATGTTTCTAGCAGGCGATATTACCATGGACTAATCAAAAAGGCCAAAAAAATCTACTATGGTACTAGGATTGGGGAAGCCGAAAATTCCTCGAAAGAATTGTTTTCAATATACAAATCCCTCTCAGTGGGAAAGCCTGCAGCAGTCCCAGAGGAGCTCTGTACAGTTGACCATTGCAACCGAGTAGCGGAATTTTTTTCCAACAAAGTCGCTACTATATACTCAACCTTCCCCAGTAGGGTTGACATGGACCCCGAGGTGGTAGAGGTATCTAAGGCATGTGATGAACGACGGATGCTAGCAACATTCGTAACCCCACCCACTGAAAAACTCGTTCAGATTTGTGGGTCAATTAAATCAGGCTCCCCTCGTGATCCCACCACTCCTGGACGCCTGTTGGGCAGTTTGCATGTCTTGGAGCCTCATATCCGTCGTCTTCTGGATCTCTCATTCGAGACTCATACTGTCCCGGATGCTTGGAAACGAGCGGTGGTTCTCCCCCTTCAAAAAAAGCCCAATGTTAGCTATGATAGGCTAGACAATCTTCGCCCCATCTCCCTCCTGCCATATATGGCGAAGATTGCCGAAAAAACCGTGAACCTCCAGCTAATGGGTTTTGTCGAAGAAGCTTCTCTACTCCATGACTCTCAATTTGGCTTCCGTCCTTGCCATTCGACGGAGTCAGCATTGCTCATGGCAGTGGAAGCTCTGCGACAGGGAGTGGATGAGGGCCAAACCATGGCCCTGATCCTCTTGGACCTAAGCGCAGCATTCGACACTGTAGCTCACTCCACCTTGCTACAGTGTCTGAATCATGGAGGGGTGGTAGGAGCTGCGCTTGGATGGATCCGGTCCTTCTTGACGGGCAGGTGTTTCCAAGTTCGTCAGGGAGAGTGTTACTCTAGGGAGATTGGGTTGGGCCAGGGAGTGCCGCAAGGCTCGTCCCTGAGCCCTACCCTGTTCAATCTTTATGTCTCCCCGCTGGCGACCATTGTTGAAGGCCACGGACTACGTCTTGTGTCCTATGCTGACGACACTCAGCTGGTGGTATCCCTCTCACGCGCACCTGGTCTAATGGCGGACAAGTTCAGAGCCTGCATGCAAGAACTGGCAGCCTGGATGTCCTCCAACTGCCTAAAACTTAATGGCAGCAAGACCGAGGTGCTCGTGGTGGGGGGGGGGTCCACCTGTCTGGTCGTCGGCATGGTGGCCACCCTGCCTGGGAGAGGTACCTGCTCCATGTCATGAAGCAAAGAATCTGGGTGTATGGCTAGATGAGGATCTTGCTTTTGACTCCCAGGTTAGTCGAGTGGTGGGGACATGCTTCGGCATTCTAAAAACCATGAGGAAGATCCTGGATTTCCTACCCATTGATGCTCGCCGGACGCTGGTGCATGCATTAGTTACATCTCGCATGGACTATAGCAATCTGCTGTATCTGGGGGCAACGGAAAAGGTTTTAAACCGCCTCCAGGTGTTGCAGAATGCTACCGCCCGCCTTGTTTTGAGGCTTCCTAGAAGATCCCCCTCCAGGGCAGCGCTCCAGGAGTTGCACTGGCTTCCGGTCAGGAGTAGGGTGGAATTCAGGGCATTGGCCACATGCCACCGCATTCTGAGAGGAAAAGCCCCTGCCCCATTACAAAGTCTGGTCACCTGGTATGAGCCCACCAGGAGTTTGCGCTCGTCTTGCACAGGTCTTCTGAAAATCCCCAAAATAAAGAAAACACGAATGGGGGGTAGATCATTCAGATACCTGGCCGCTAAGCGGTGGAATGATCTGCCGATGGAACTACGCATGGAGTTTTCGGAAACCCTGTTCAGGCGAAAACTTAAGACCTATCTCTTTAGACGCTAACTACTGTTGGCTGCTCACGGACACCCTACCTACCACAGCGCGGGGACACGCCTTGGGCGTAAACCAGGCGCTTTACAAAACTCCCTAATAATAATAATAATAATAAAGATACCTATTCCCTGGAAAAAACTTTAGATGAGATTTCCCCTGTATTAACCAGGAAACTGTTTTTACAATGGCGCTATGGATGCCTTCCTCTAGCTTCGTTTACAGCATCTTGGTCAGTCTGCTCCACTACATCAACTTGCCCAATGTGTGCACACCCCAAAGAGGACGACATGCACGCGGTCCTTTTTTGCAAAGGCTATGAGCGGAGCAGGAAATATTGGCTTGTCCCGATGCTTAGGAACTTGGGTTTTAGATCTCACCAAATTGCCTATAGAGTGCTAAAATCCAATCTCTCCCCCCCTATTGTTTTTGCACTGTCAAAATTTTTAACCTCTCTGTGGTTTACCCGTAGCCGAATGATGAAATGCCTGCCATAATTGGACATTACCAGCGCCAGCCCACCCACGTCTTATTTATATTTTAACTACTTTTAGAAATTTGGATCACACTATGTTTAATAAGTTTTTAAATGTATGTACTGTTTTGCATCTTTTATGATCTGTGATCGAAATAAAGATTAATGAAATGAAATGAAAAAATAATAATAATTGTCTTTACTGATCTCCCTACACTGCACTGTCTGTCTGAGCTGTTTCAATGTTATTGTCCGAACTGCCTGCACTCCACTTTTTGTCTGAGCTGTTTCAATGTTATTGTCCGAACTGCCTGCACTCCACTGTTTGTTTGAGCTGTTTCAATGTTATTGTCCGAGCTGCCTGCACTCCATTGTCTGTCTGAGCTGTTTCAATGTTATTGTCCTAGTTGCCTGCACTCCAGTGTCTTTCTGAGCTGTTTTGATGTTATTGTCTGAGCTGTCTGCACTCCAGTGTCTGTCTGAGCTGGTTTGAAGCTATTGTCTGAGCTGTCTGCACTCCACTGTCTGTCTGAGCTGTTTCAATGTTATTGTCCGAGCTGCCTGCACTCCACTGTCTGTCTGAGCTGTTTCGATGTTAATGTCCAAGCTGCCTGCACTCCACTGTCTGTCTGAGCTGTTTCAATGTTATTGTCCGAGCTGCCTGCACTCCACTGTCTGTCTGAGCTGTTTCAATGTTATTGTCCTAGTTGCCTGCACTCCAGTGTATTTCTGAGCTGTTCTGATGTTATTGTCTGAGCTGTCTGCACTCCAGTCTCTGTCTGAGCTGGTTTGAAGCTATTGTCTGAGCTGTCTGCACTCCACTGTCTGTCTGAGCTGTTTCAATGTTATTGTCCGAGCTGCCTGCACTCCACTGTCTGTCTGAGCTGTTTTGATGTTAATGTCCAAGCTGCCTGCACTCCACTGTCTGTCTGAGCTGTTTTGATGTTATTGTCCTAGTTGCCTGCACTCCAGTGTCTGTCTGAGGTGTTTCAATGTATTTTCCTAGTTGCTTGCACTCCACCTTCTGTTTGAGCTGTTTCAATGTTATTGTCCTAGTTACCTGCACTCCAGTGTCTGTTTGAGCTGTTTCGATGTTATTGTCTGAGCTGTCTGCACTCCAGTTTCATTAAGGAGCTGTTTCGTGGTTATTGTCTGAGCTGCCTGCCCTCCACTGTCTGTCTGAGCTGTTTTGATGTTATTGTCCTAGTTGCCTGCACTTCAGCGTCTGTCCGAGCTGTTTCAATGTTATTGTCCTAGTTACCTGCTCTCCAGTGTCTGTTCGAGCTGTTTCGATGCTATTATCTGAGCTGTCTTCACTCCAGTGTCTGTTCGAGCTGTTTCAATGTTATTGTCTGAGCTGTCTGCACTCCAGTGTCTGTCTGAGCTGTTTCAATGTTATTGCCTGAGCTGCCTGCACTCCAGCGTCCTTTCGAGCTGTTTCAATGTTATTGTCTGAGCTGTCTGCACTCCAGTGTCTGTTCAAGCGGTTTCAGTGTTATTGTCTGAGCTGTCTGCACTCCAGTTTCTGTCAGAGCTGTTTCAATGTTATTGTCTGAGCTGTCTGCACTCCAGTGTCTGTCTGAGCTGTTTCAATGTTATTGTCTGACCTGCCTGCACTCCAGTGTCTGTCTGAGCTGTTTCAATGTTATTGCCTGAGCTGTCTGCACTCCAGTGTCTGTCTATGCTGTTTCAATGTTATTGTCTGAGCTGCCTGCACTCCAGTGTCTGTCAGAGCTGTTTCAATGTTATTGTCTGAGCTGTCTGCACTCCAGTGTCTGTCTGAGCTGTTTTGATGTTATTGTCTGAGCTGTCTGCACTTCAGTTTCTGTCAGCTCTGTTTCAATGTTATTGTCTGAGTTGCCTGCACTCCAGTGTCTGTCTGAGCTGTTTCAATGTTATTGTCTGAGCTGTCTGCACTCCAGTTTCTGTCAGAGCTGTTTCAATGTTATTGTCTGAGTTACCTGCACTCCAGTGTCTGTCTGAGCTGTTTCGATGTTATTTTCTGAGCTGCCTGCACTCCAGTATCTGTCTATGCTGTTTCGATGTTATTTTCTGAGCTGCCTGCACTCCAGTGTCTGTCAGAGCTGTTTCAATGTTATTGTCTGAGCTGTTTGCACTGTAGTGTCTGTCAGAGCTGTTTCAATGTTATTGTCTGAGCTGCCTGCACTCCAGCGTCCTTTCGAGCTGTTTCAATTTTATTGTCTGAACTGTCTGCACTCCAGTGTCTGTCTAAGCTGTTTCGATGTTATTGTCTGAGCTGCCTGCACTCCAGTGTCTGTCTAAGCTGTTTCGATGTTATTGTCTGAGCTGCCTGCACTCCAGTGTCTGTCTAAGCTGTTTGGATGTTATTGTCTAAGCTGCCTGCACTCCAGTGTCTGTCTAAGCTGTTTCGATGTTATTGTCTGAGCTGCCTGCACTCCAGTGTCTGTCAGAGCTATTTCGATGTTAATGTCTGAGCTTCCTGCACTCAAGTGTCTGTCTAAGCTGTTTCGATGTTATTGTCTGAACTGCCTGCACTCCAGTGTCTGTCAGAGCTGTTTCAATGTTATTGTCTGAGCTGTTTGCACTGTAGTGTCTGTCAGAGCTGTTTCAATGTTATTGTCTGAGCTGCCTGCACTCCAGCGTCCTTTCGAGCTGTTTCAATTTTATTGTCTGAACTGTCTGCACTCCAGTGTCTGTCTAAGCTGTTTCGATGTTATTGTCTGAGCTGCCTGCACTCCAGTGTCTGTCTAAGCTGTTTCGATGTTATTGTCTGAGCTGCCTGCACTCCAGTGTCTGTCTAAGCTGTTTGGATGTTATTGTCTAAGCTGCCTGCACTCCAGTGTCTGTCTAAGCTGTTTCGATGTTATTGTCTGAGCTGCCTGCACTCCAGTGTCTGTCAGAGCTATTTCGATGTTAATGTCTGAGCTTCCTGCACTCAAGTGTCTGTCTAAGCTGTTTCGATGTTATTGTCTGAACTGCCTGCACTCCAGTGTCTGTCAGAGCTGTTTCAATGTTATTGTCTGAGCTGTCTGCACTCCAGTGTCTGTCAGAGCTGTTTCAATGTTATTGTCTGAGCTGTCTGCACTCCAGTGTCTGTCAGAGCTGTTTCAATGTTATTGTCTGAGCTGTCTGCACTCCAGTGTCAGTCAGAGCTGTTTCAATATTATTGTCTGAGCTGCCTGCACTCCAGCATCCTTTCGAGCTGTTTCAATGTTATTGTCTGAGCTGCCTGCACTCCAGCGTCCTTTCGAGCTGTTTCGATGTTATTTTCTGAGCTGCCTGCAATCCAGCGTCCTTTCGAGCTGTTTCAATGTTATTGTCTGAGCTGCCTGCACTCCAGTGTCTGTCAGAGCTGTTTCAATGTTATTGTCTGAGCTGTTTGCACTGTAGTGTCTGTCAGAGCTGTTTCAATGTTATTGTCTGAGCTGCCTGCACTCCAGCGTCCTTTCGAGCTGTTTCAATTTTATTGTCTGAACTGTCTGCACTCCAGTGTCTGTCTAAGCTGTTTCGATGTTATTGTCTGAGCTGCCTGCACTCCAGTGTCTGTCTAAGCTGTTTCGATGTTATTGTCTGAGCTGCCTGCACTCCAGTGTCTGTCAGAGCTATTTCGATGTTAATGTCTGAGCTTCCTGCACTCAAGTGTCTGTCTAAGCTGTTTCGATGTTATTGTCTGAACTGCCTGCACTCCAGTGTCTGTCAGAGCTGTTTCAATGTTATTGTCTGAGCTGTTTGCACTGTAGTGTCTGTCAGAGCTGTTTCAATGTTATTGTCTGAGCTGCCTGCACTCCAGCGTCCTTTCGAGCTGTTTCAATTTTATTGTCTGAACTGTCTGCACTCCAGTGTCTGTCTAAGCTGTTTCGATGTTATTGTCTGAGCTGCCTGCACTCCAGTGTCTGTCTAAGCTGTTTCGATGTTATTGTCTGAGCTGCCTGCACTCCAGTGTCTGTCTAAGCTGTTTGGATGTTATTGTCTAAGCTGCCTGCACTCCAGTGTCTGTCTAAGCTGTTTCGATGTTATTGTCTGAGCTGCCTGCACTCCAGTGTCTGTCAGAGCTATTTCGATGTTAATGTCTGAGCTTCCTGCACTCAAGTGTCTGTCTAAGCTGTTTCGATGTTATTGTCTGAACTGCCTGCACTCCAGTGTCTGTCAGAGCAGTTTCAATGTTATTGTCTGAGCTGTCTGCACTCCAGTGTCTGTCAGAGCTGTTTCAATGTTATTGTCTGAGCTGTCTGCACTCCAGTGTCTGTCAGAGCTGTTTCAATGTTATTGTCTGAGCTGTCTGCACTCCAGTGTCAGTCAGAGCTGTTTCAATATTATTGTCTGAGCTGCCTGCACTCCAGCATCCTTTCGAGCTGTTTCAATGTTATTGTCTGAGCTGCCTACACTCCAGCGTCCTTTCGAGCTGTTTCGATGTTATTTTCTGAGCTGCCTGCAATCCAGCGTCCTTTCGAGCTGTTTCGATGTTATTGTCTGAGCTGCCTGCACTCTAGTGTCTGTCTGGGCTGTTTCAATGTTATTGTCTGAGCTGCCTGCACTCCAGTGTCTGTCTAAGCTGTTTCAATGTTTTTGTCTGAGCTGCTTGCAGGGTGCCGCTGTCCTTGAGGACGCTTGCTTGGTTTCTGCCGGAACACAGCAGGCCATCTAGCATTGTCGTCTACGATGCGTATGTTCTTCTTCATTCGAGTTCTTTGCTATGCTTTTTTCCTTCTCTTTTTAAATTATTTTCAGACTCCATTTGGGGGGTCACAGGGCAGGTGATGGGAGACCCAACCTTGTGGTGGTTGAGGGCGTTTGCCCTGGTGACCTGGGGCCCATCCTACAATGGCTTTGCAGGTTTGGCCCAGTGCCCTTGACTCTCAGAGTAGCGAGGTCTAAGGCCCAAGGAATATAAAGGAGGGAGTGTGTGGGGCGCTCAAACAATCACACAACACGTGCAATGATGTGATGTTCAGCACAATGATTGTGTTTTTTTTGTTAGAAAAGGTTCAAGTATTGCAAAACACAACATAACTTATGGAGTACCAATAAGTAAAGAAGTCTACAGGGTGGCATTACAGGATTGACAGGGTTCTCTACAGAATAAAAACATTGAAGTATTCATGGTTAAAACTCTGGTGCAGACTCACAATGTTGTAGTGGAGTAGATTCCGAGCTTTCTGTGGCCTGCAAGTCAGTCTGTAGCAAATGAGCAAATGTGCTAAAAACTATGATGGATTTAACCCAGATCTGTGACTGGGGGTAGGTGTCTGAAAAGTTTCAGCGCTCCGTCCATCATCTCCTTGTGTTTACTTTGTTCGCCCTAAGTTGGCAGGGATCCCCAGACGTGGGTCCCTTGCTCAATTTGCCACTTAACTAAAGCTAGATTGGCTAATGAAAGGTATTACCCTGAAACCGGTCCCCGGGTGCTTGTGTCCAGCCCAGGGAACACCTGGCTTGGCAGTTCAAGCTGGACTGTTCCCATGAGGCACAGGGTCAAGACTGATATGCATATAGCTGGGTCTGAACTGGGATGGTGAAGTGAGCTAAAGAACAATGATGGATTTAACCCAGATCTGTGACTGGGGGTGAGTGTCTGAAGAGTTTCAGCACTTCGTCCATCATCTTCTTGTGCTTGCTTTGTTAACCCTAAGTTGGCAGGCTGTGCCCAGACCTGGGTCCCCTGCTCAGCCACCATTGGATTTAAGCTAGCCTGGCTGATGAGGTTTGTTACCCCGAAATCGGTCCCAGGATACTTATTTACGGTCCAGGGAAGACCTAGCATGGCTGATTGGGCTGACTGTTCCCATGAGGCACAAGGTCAAGTCTGATTTGCAATATAGCTGGGTCTGAACTGGGATGGTGAATTGAGCTAAAGAACGATGTTGAATTAGCCCAAATCAGTGACTGGGGGTGAGTGTCTGAAGAGTTTCAGCACTTCGTCCATCATCTCCTTGTGTTTGCCTTGTTAACCCTAAGTTGACAGGGTATGTCCAGACCTGGGTCCCTTGCTCACTTTGCCACTGGATTCAAGCTAGCCTGGCTGATGAAGGTGTTACCCAGAAACCTGTCCTAGGATGCTTGTTTCCGGTTCAGCGAAGACCTGGCTTGGCAGATTGGGCTGGACTGTTCCCATGAGGCACAGGGTCAACCCAGATCTGTGACGGGGTGAGTGTCTGAAAAGTTTCCGTGCTCTGTGCATCATCTCCTTGTGTCGGTGTGGAAGAATGAACTACCAGAAAACTCAACCACAACCATCACCATGTGCCCAACCCAATACTCCCGAAAGGGTGTTCCTTGCCTTCATCAATAGAATTACAATATGCTTACCTTCTCTCTTTTTTAGTTTTTCGAACTTGCTTAGTTTTTCAACCTTGCTTACCTTCTCTCTTTTTTAGTTTTTCAACCTTGCTTAGTTTCTCAACCTTGCTTACCTTCTCTCTTTTTTAGTTTTTCAACCTTGCTTACCTTCTCTCTTTTTTAGTTTTTCAACCTTGCTTATTTTTTCAACCTTGCTTACCTTCTCTCTTTTTTAGTTTTTCAACCTTGCTTACCTTCTCTCTTTTTAGTTTTTCAACCTTGCTGTTTTTTTCAACCTTGCTTACCTTCTCTCTTTTTTAGTTTTTCAACCTTGCTTACCTTCTCTCTTTTTTAGTTTTTCAACCTTGCTGAGTTTTTCAACCTTGCTTACCTTCTCTCTTTTTTAGTTTTTCAACCTTGCTTACCTTCTCTCTTGCTTAGTTTTTTAGCCTTGCTTACCTTCTCTCTTTTTTAGTTTTTCAACCTTGCTTACCTTCTCTCTTTTTTAGTTTTTAAACCTAACCGGGATATTCATTTGCTTCCTGGTATGAAGAGAGGCATTACTCTGTGCCAGAAGGTGTTCCATGGGTGGAGCAGGGTTTTTCCCACGCATCCACCCTTGCTCTTTGGCATGTTCCCAGATTTACCAAGACTGGTGAACATGGGAATGCAGCATAATCACACGCCTTCCCGAAGAATTGGAACAAGGAGAAATATCTGTAATTCTCCTTGTTGTTTTCTCTTTTTAATACACTTAGAAGAAAATGCCTCTAAGGGCTGTTTTTGTGCAGGAAGGTGTCAATGTCTGCACAAAAACAATTATGCCTGCACCACAGGCACGCTTGCACTATGGTGCAAGGAGTGCCTGAGGTGGCACAAGGCAGCACACAGTGTGCCAGCGCAGAGGCGAAGTAGGAATAAGCATATCTTGATAGATAAGGGTCATTCCTGTCCTCTCCATTTGACACCGTGCAGCACAGGGCATCAGATTGTCTCGCTGATGTTGTGCTGATCAAAGGATGATACATCTGGGCTTGAGGATTTTCTTCCTTCATCTCCATCAACGACTTGTGTGGTTTGTGCTCCATCTGGACCACACGCTTTGCACCACATAAGTAAGGAATGCCATGAGCTTCCATACTATCGCATAGCACTTCTTCTCCATGGCATCCCCGGTCTTGTATCTACGCAGCAGTCCGCAAGCACCAAACAGCACTGGATTCCCGCCCCCCTTTAATCCAAAAGATATCATGTCAACAACCAAACATGAACCATTTGTTCATCCTAATTGTGCACTCTGGCCCATGGAGTATCCTTTTCAGGATACAGAGATCCATACCCACGGAGGTGGCATGCATTATTATTGGGTCATGCTCCTTGTCGGGTGGGCAAAGCAATACCCAATGGTCCCCTGGATGGGACGCTTTGATGGAGATATTTTCTTATGCCGTCTCAGGTCCAGTATGGGACTTCTGAGGCATGCGCTGGTTCTGCCAGAGCAGGAAGGGGATGGTGAATCAAGGAGAGGGATTGCTTTGGAGTGAAGATATAATTACCTATGACCATCCAAAACTGATTGCTTAGTTAATCAGCAATATCCATTGTGAGATTAAAACACCAATAGGACCCATAGGACTTAAGTGGTCCTTGAGTCTTTTACCTGGTCTATCTGTTTAATGCCTTTCTTGCCCATAATATTTGAGCGGCAATTCCTCACGTCCTAAATCAAACCGTAATGTTCTGCCAAGTGACACTAGTGTAGGATTGGTTTTATATATCCCCAGGAGTGAAAGGTGTAGGCACTTCTATTAAAGTGCATTCATTTTGATACCTGAAACTTTTGAGACTTGTTTTTGGATATCGCGACTCCCATTTGGACCCCAGAAACCAGCCTTCATGTTTGATTAAGGTATCAACCTGAACCAATCGGGTTGGTATTTTTGCTTCATTCATTTATTACAGCTTTAGAGGGTTACCTGGCCTCTGAATTCACTCTCACTTGGGAGGCCTGGTCCAACCACAAATCTAGACCTAGTTTTTACAGCCAATACCATTGTCCATAAATCCGGAACAAATAATCTGTAGTTAACGTGTGATTGCAGACCTCTTTGCCTTGAGAAAGCCCTAGGCCTGAGCACCAACAAAGGGCTGAAACACGTGCTGGCTGGCACTATTTCTTCTAAACATAATATAGATATTGATATAGGAAACACCTCCACAGTAAAGCAGCATCTATCTATGTTTGAAATTTGAACATCAAGAGATGCAGCTCTAATACCCTGCCCATTCATACCTTGGCTACTATACGACGTTCAAACTAGCCAAACCATGACCTACTGTTTAGCAGCAATAGCCATCTAGACACTAAAACAGGGGAATGAAGACTAGGGCAACCAAGCATGGGCAACTGATGAGCAAGTTTAGGTGAAGAAACACTGGCTTGGGACTGAAACAGGCAATGATGTGTCTAAAGTTCCCAAACACCAGAACAGCAAGCTAGGGATTAAAAGTAAAGGTTGGCAGTTATCTACGCTCTTCCAACGGGGTTTGCAGAGTTTTGGCCACACTGCACTACGCTTGGAGTGCGGATTTTCTGAAAAACTCTGTCAACCATCGTGTAGTGGCGTTTTTTCTCACACACAACTCGC